>NW_007259708.1:2390-46659 GCF_000164805.1 Carlito syrichta | reverse complement strand
TCAACCAGTTGGGCTCCGGCGATCCTTCCGCCTCAGCCTTCCGAGTAGCCGGAATTACAGCCCGCGCTACCACGCCCGGCTGATTTTTTGATTTATTGTAGAGATGAGGTCTCACTGCCCAGGCGGGTCTCGAACCCGTGGGCTCAGGCCATCCATTCATCTCAGCCTCCCAAAGGCATGGGATTACAGGCTGAGCCACCGAGCCCAGCTCTGGCTAGTTTTTGATGTATTTTAGAGACGAGGTCTCACCAAGTTGCCCAAGTGGGTCTTGAACCCGCTGGCTCAGTCCATCCCGTCGCCTCCGCCTTCCAAAGTGCCTGAATTACAGACTGAGCCACCGAGCCCGGCCAATTCTTGATGAGCAGTTTCAAAAATCCAGCAGTTTGTTTATTGCAGTATTAGAAATATTTATTCAATATAATGGTATGAGTACTTTTCCATGACAGGTAGTTTTAGATTGTAGCTGATTTGCAAATGCTTTTAGAGAAGAATCAAAACAATAATTGTCTATAGATAACAAAGACTTGGAATAACCATGGTTAAGATTCTGATGAATT
Organism: Carlito syrichta; assembly: GCF_000164805.1. Taxonomy (NCBI): domain Eukaryota; kingdom Metazoa; phylum Chordata; class Mammalia; order Primates; family Tarsiidae; genus Carlito; species Carlito syrichta. The sequence continues at coordinate 46,102 of NW_007259708.1, read as the reverse complement.
CATTATAACTAGAAACTAACACGGAAATTTGTTATTTTTGTGGTAAATAACATAATAATTAAAATGATAACATATTAGATTTAAAAAATCTTATAAATTTTAGCACACTCATATCAATAACATATTTATACAGTTATCATTATGATTAAACATCATTTCTTTATTTTTTTGTTTTAAAGATGTGGGGTGCAATTCAGGATTAGGTATATAAGTCGTCATCATACAGGTAAAGTTTGGGCCTCCTGTCGGTCCCACTTTGCCTGGTTGGAGATCATGTACCCTTATGGGTGTTGTGTCTGCTCCTTGGTAGGATCCCACTACTGTCAATCTCTTTCTCATAGTATTATGGTAAATGTCCAGGGGTCCACTTATGAGTGAGAACACGTGGTACTCTGTTCTCTGTTTCTGCGAAACATCATTTCTAATTTCGATAAAACTTCCCATATAGTTTAACATGTTAAATAAACCTATTTAGTTTAATATACCTTTTTTACAAAGTGAAAAAGGACAGCAAGACTCAATTTAAAATTTCATTTTGGAATCTGTAAAGAAATGTCAAAAAGGTTAAAACACTCGGTCAATAGAGGATCACATGTCACTGTGAAATAAGTCATTCATTTAGCCAGAATGACCATTACAATATTTCAAAAGCAAATGTAGAAAGTTACGTAGATGTAGAAAAAGAAAAAATCCTAACTCTCTTAAGACTCAGGGACCTAATACAGGCAGCACAAAGCCCAAGAAATTATCTTGATAAAGGACATTTTTTTTGAGAGAGACAAGGTCTTACTCTGCTGCCCAGGCCAGGCTGGAGTACAGTGCTACAGTTACACCTCATTATAACCTAGAACACCTGGGCTCAACCTAGAACAACTGGGTTCAAGTAATCCTTCTGCTAAATCCTCCTGAGTAGCTAGGAGTACAGGCACAAATCACTACACCCAGATGATTTTTTTCTTATTTTTAATTTTTTTAAGAGATATTTCCCAGGCTGGCCTTGAAATCCTGTCCTCAAGTAATACTCCTACTTTGGCCTCCCAAACTGCTGAGATTACAGGAATGAGACAACATGTCCAGCCTGTAATCTTTGTTTCCTAGGCCAGTTACCAAATAGGTAAAGAAAACTCATTATTTTTTAAATGAAGAGGAGATCAATGCTCAAGAAAACATTTTTGATTTAACATGGGGACCAATTTTTAGTTTTGTGTTAATACACTTTTGATATTAATGTCTAATTTTTAGAAAAACCTACCAACAATTCCTTTTTGTCAACCTTATCATTGCAAAATTCCTTTTATAAGATCCATTTTTCTCCAGATGCTTGGAAGACTGAGGCGGAAGGATAGCCTAAGCCCAGCAGGTCAAGGCTGCAGTGACCATGAGCATATCACTGCACTCCAGCCTGGCTGACAAGGGTGAGACTCCAACTCCAAAAAACAAACAAACAAACAAAAAAAAATCCTTTAGTTTTGTCTTATACTTCTCCTTTTTCTACATTGTGCTACCTTAGCACAAAAATTTACTTTCCATTTTTTATCATTTTGATCGCACAAGATACTCTGTCATACAAAAAAAGATTTGCTATCTTTTTCTTACGAAAAATAGGTCCCCAAACATAACTTTATTCACATCTTTCTCTCTTTAGATCTGCATTGTACTTAATGTTGACATCTCTGAAAACTCTCTTATTTACTGGTTCCTTCCTACTGCTTTGTTTTCTTTATAAATTCAAATCTTGCAACAACATTTGAGGAACCTCTGAATTATACCAAATTACTCTATTTAAACAAAACCTTATTCTCATGTTTTTTTTATAATTTTTCTCTCAAAAACTCATCTTATTTTTTTCTTACACACTTTGCATACAGAATTACATATAGGAATTAAAATTTTTAACTCTTAGTAACCTTAACTTTTAGAGAAAACTTAGAAAGCAATTTTTGAACTGTCTGTCACATACCAACATTTTATACATATTTCATAATTTTTAGCAAGGTGCTTTTTCAGAGAACAATTTTTAAAATGTGGAACAGGACATATCTACTAAAGATCCAAATATGTTTTTTCATTTTATAAGATTGAAGAAGCCAAGAATAAACTTAATCTTATTTCTAGCAATTAATATTTCAACATTTTAGCTTATTTGGATTATTTATGAAAAATCTTCTGATGTTTTAGATGAACCTAACCATAATCTCAAGTTATTTTCCTATTAGCCATTCTTATAGAGGTCAGACAGGGATCACAAAACAAGAACCTGAAGAGTTAAATGCATCGGTATTTTGTTTTACTGCTGTGGTTGATATATATGAAGTAATGGACACAGTATTATACTCTAATTTGCATATTTGTTCTTAGGTCAGACTCATGCCCTTATGGTCTTAAATATCTAAGAGACAAAAAGTTGTGTGTCTGCATATATTTAATGTAGACAACTCTGAAATCATATCTGCTTTCATTAGGTCAGTCAAATTTAAATTATCATTTTATCCACCAAAGCGTGTCTCAGAACTCATGAACCTTAAAAACATTTGAGTTATTTCCCATTTTTCTGACAGTTTTAGATATGCTCAGTTATCTCTAGGCCAATTTGACCAAAGCCTTTTAGAAATATTAGTAAAAAAGACCTTTAAGAGTTTTTGTTCAATTTTTAAAAGGGTCAAAAAACTTTGCCAACTGCAAAGTGTGCAAAGAGGACACAGCATATAGTTAATGTGTTTGAGAAAAAGGGTTTCAGTTGACTGAGAAGTTTCCATAGGAGAACAGGATCTAATAGAGAAAACATAAAGGCTATACAAAATGATAACCTGGGTAACAGCTTCCAATTAAGCTGCATTCTGATAATAGGGCATTAAAATATCCTTTAAAAATATCTTGTTATTAGGTTTCAACTGGGAAAGTGGTAAATATACCTGGTATCGCTTTCTCTTTCTTTCTTTCTTTTTCTTTCTTTCTTTCTTTCTTTCTTTCTTTCTTTCTTTCTTTCTTTCTTTCTTTCTTTCTTTCTCTCTCTCTCTCTCTCTCTCTCTCTCTCTCTCTCTCTCTCTCTTTCTTTCTTTCATATAATTTCATTTTAGCTTAAGATCAAACAAACAAAAAACTAAACAGTTTCTATCTGCTCTCGATACAAACTAGTTTCAAGCCAAAGTTATATCTACTTGAATTGGGATCCAAAATTAATAAGTCTTCTGTGGCTTAACAGTGGGTATAAGAGGTGTCCCTAAAGAAAGTGCAAAAGATTAAAAAAAAAAGAAAAAGAAAGTGCAAAAGATGTAGTCCCCTTCATGATTCAAAGTTTCTCCCAATGATAGCTAAAGAAAGTAAAGACCCTCATTGTTAACGTGGAAATGAAGGCTGGGACAATTCAGATAAATTACCCTGAGATTTGACCCAGTTGGACAAGAAGACACTTTGGGTTTTGGACTCCTAGCCAGCTGGCTCGTCATCTGAAGCAAGTTTGCAACTCATCTTTCCCCAGCTGGCAGAGACCAGAGAGAATATCCTCATGGTTACAAGGCCAAGCTCTCAATGATTTTTCTTCTTAAGGTAAATCACACAAAAGAGAGAGAGACAAGGAAAACGAAAAATATTTTTGTGAGAGGCTGTGGATCAATAACCAATGAGCACCCAGAACCAAATTCACAAGAGTCACAACTCAAAATTTTTTGTTTTTTTTTTTTTTACAAATGTTTTTCTCTCCTGTCATTTCAAATTTATGAACAAAACAAAACAAAATCAAATATAGGGACAGGAAAACACTTTTACCTCCTTCTCTTAACAGGCATTACATTGCTGATTTTGGCAAGAATTCTTGCCTTCTTCTGGCTTTTGTTAAATCTCTCAAGATCCTGTCTGTAAGCTATGGAGTGAGTGGAATAAGCAAGGTGTTCATCCATTAGGGTCCTGGCTGAGTCAGGTAATTAGATTAACAGAAGTTCGATTAACAAGAGGAAAAACAATATAAGTTGGACATGACATAGGAGTTCTCATAAGGAAGTGAAGGCTCCAAAGAAGTGATTAGAGTCAGTTACCAATATACTGGATTGGACAAGAAGGTAAACTCTGAAAATGTGGCTAAACCATACAAGGAGCCTTAAAAGATAAGAGTTATTCTAAAAAAAGTCTATGCAGTATTCTTTTGGTTTCAACTTATTGTCCTTGAAGGTAAAAATTTCACATTTCCTTTTAGTATAAAGAAATTTTATCTCCTGCTTTTTAAGAAACAGCTTGAAGATCAACACAATCTTTCTGTACCTGCTGTTTTTCAAGTGTCTTTAACTTAAATAGTTAATATGAAAGAATGGCATATTTAAGTTCTTGCATTTCTCTTGTCTGGGATTTTAATAGAAATTTCATTAATTCAAAGCTGAGTTGAAAGTTATAAGCGTTGGGTAAGTGGTTGGAATGTATTGCGAAAAAGAGAGTTCAGCCAGAGAGGGATAAAAGGGAAGGAGGAATTGCAGGAAGAGAACAGGAAGACTTTAGACAGGAAAGAGTCTCAGCCATCTTTGAGACAGAGCTTTGCAATGAGGCGTGTTTTTCTTTTAAACCTCAAGATGCCAATTAAAAATATGCATCTCATTTGAACTGTCTAATCCTATAGGATGATCTTTTAATTTTAGTTCTAAGAGAAATAAGCTGTGAGGGATGAATAGTATACATAATGACCATTAGAGGTTTAAATTATCCTTGGTGTAACATGCCCATTCGTTTAAAAATGTAAACAATGAAAGGTCATAAAATTTGAACATGTAGCAAACTGGATCTTCTGAACGTCTGGCGTGCCTTGGAATTAGAGAATCCATTCTGCTTCTTAATAATCTCTTGAGAGCAAAAGAAAATTCTGTAAACACTGTCAGGGAATATTAAGGTTTGAGCAAAGTGTTTTATTTTGACAAATGTTTTGTTTTCACAGGATTCTTTCTTACTTGGTGGGTGACCTTTGCCCTCATTGTCCAACCTGTGGTCAAGTTTTCTCTGTTGTACAGAAATTTTCTTGAGACTGGTAGGCGCTCTAGTGGTAATCTTGCCTGTCAAAAACCCAGCCTATCCTCACATGAAAGACTTTGTTCTTCAGAGACCAAAGCCCTCATAGAATGTTGGTTACCACCCTAACCATTTTTAACCAATGTGTGTCCACCATTTTTTACTTTAGCTCTGGAAAGATGTTCAGAAACAAGCAGAGAAAAGAATAAAAGAGTCAAATTATTTTCAGACACATGTATACAATCAAGGCAGTGTACCTGCCAGAATCAGAAAGATAAATTGTCTTTATACTAGAAATAGCTTGCCAGAAAAGACAAAAAATCTTTTATAGTCCTAGGAAGTGATGCAAGGTATTGTATTAAGGTGGCCTTATTCAAACCAGATCTCCAATAAAGTAAAAGATCTTTCACCAAAATGAGGGAACTCAACCTGGGAGAAGCCTCACCAGGGTAGAAGAGGTGAACTGTGGAAATAAAGAGTTCAAAGGACTCAAGTGGGTACTGCTCATTGGTTCCAAGAATCACTGATTTCTTCTGAAGGTGAGCTGACTTGAATTCCCACTTCTGATACCAGATTATATTAGCCTAAAACAATAGGAGAGAGACTGGCTTTCAAAATCAGGGGTCGGCCTAAGGTTGAATAGGCAGTTGCAGAATTAATAACAAGGGGAGGGTCGTTGGTCCAAGGTTGAATAAGCAGTTGCTGGGTATATGTCTTCGCAGATATATTCTTTGTGTAAGATTGTGGCAGTCTGTGTGCAAGATTGTGGTATTTAGACAGTCCTTGCAATTCCTTTTTTTTTTTTTTTTTTTAATCACAGGCATGTGTGTGTGAGAGCTCCTCTTTTATGGCCTCCCAATTCCATTTTTTTAGGGTGTGACATAAATGACTCCATTTTGATTCTGACAACTTTCACACCGTACACACCAAGATATTTTTCAGCGGACACCGACTGGATTATATGTCATATAATTTTTTTCAATTCTGACACTATCTACCTAGAGATGGCATCAGATCCCACAGGTTAAGGACTCAGTCCCACAAATCTTTTCTCTACTTCAGATGCCAATGACAAGTAGTAGGTTGTCATCTATACTTCCGACTGACCAGCTGTAAATCAGGGTTCTCACTATCCCTTTCTTGGATTTGCTAATTTTTCTAGGATAGCTCACAGAACTCAGAGAAACACTTATATTTACTGGTTTATTATTAAAAAAATTACAAAGGATACAAGTGAATAAATGTAAGAGAGGAACAGGACAAGATATGGGAGGCGAGGTACAGAGATTCCACGTCCTTTCTGGGCACACCACCCTCCTAGAATCTCATGTGTTCAGCAGCCCAGAAACTCATCGGATCTTGTTCCAGATTTTTTTTTTTTTAACTGTGTTTGGTAGAACTTTATCTTCATCTCCTACACTCCTTCCCAGAAGTTGGTGGATGGAACTGAAATTTTCAAACTTCTAATCACCTAGTATTTCTAGTTACTGGTTCCATACTGTGGCTGTCCAGGGACCCCATCCTGAGACAGTTTATAAGCGTAAACTCAGATGAAAATTGGCTCTTTATGAATAGCAAAAGACACTCCTATCACTTGGGAAATTTCAAGGGTTTTAGGAACTCTGTGACAGAAATAGGAGAAAATGTCGAATATGCTTCATGTTATACCACACCTTCTAATTTAGTTTAAAATATTCCCTGTGCCATATTTCTACATACAGCAGTGCAGGAGTTTCCTTGAATGGAGACACAGAAATAGGAAACTAAATGAGATTATTTTATGTTTTTCCAGTGAAAGTCTTATTTTGGTGAAAGAAAGTGTCCATAAAGAGTGAAATAGAAAGTCAACATAAGATAAGACCAAAATATTACATGTATTTCATCATTCACTAGCAAATATTTCATATTACATTTAAACAATAAAATCAGAAGAACATTTTGTGTTTATGTGTTTTCCTGATATATTTCAGTTCTTTCTTAGTCATTCTATAACTTTTCATCTTACTTTTTTCTTCAGGAATATTTTGATCTATATCTAGTCCTGGACTGGTTTTATTTCATTTGTGTTTTATCTTTACCTGTTATATAATTTACCCTGTTAGAATTCCTGCAGGCTAATTACCTGTTTTAGGATCTATAAAAGCATAATAATTTATTCAGCAAAATAAAAACAAGCTCATGAAATAAAATCTTGGAAAAAAATCAATTATAATCAATTGGCAAGCAATACACATTTAAAATGTACTTTTACCATATATCAAAACAATATGAACACAACTATATCCTTAATAATCAGAGATTATAGTTTATCCTTTGTTTTTATCTTTCTTTCACTTAATTATAATAAGATTTAATAAAATCTTTTTTAAACTTTAATTTTATCAATTTAAGCTCCTCCTGGCTAAGCAAATGTCACAGTTTTTTCTTTTCATTTATAGGGTTGCTTTCCCCACCAGACTCTTTGCAGTTGCACACTAAAATAGAAATAGAAATGTTTGGTTCCTGCAAGTCTGTTTACTACTGTTTGATTATTATCTGTTTCCTACTTTTAGTGGATTGTTTTCTTCCTAAACTTCTTTACCAAAAACTTTAGTAACAAGAAATACTTCTCATAACAAAAGCACACCATGCTATTATGATCTCTTTTAAGAGGATAAAATGAGTTATCTTTGCCAAGGGTTAAGATTAAATTTATACTATTTAAAGTATTCAAACATCTGTTCAAAAAAAGACCTGGTTTTCCATACTGGTCCTTGAAAGAAAAAATAATTGCTTATTTCTTATATTGTTTAACTTTCTGTTGTACACTCAATCTTTTTTTGAACAACCACTAAATTGAGATCACAAGAGGATTAGTCTTGGCAAAAATTATTCTTTAGAATTGGATTGCTTAAGACTTGTATGCAGAGTAAGAAAATATCTTGCTTTGAAGAAGTGTATTCCCTTTGCTCACTCTGAATTGACCTGCCAAATGAAGAACCAAAGGGTATAAATACATCATATCTGGAAATTATTATGTAATATATTTTTTCTTAATTAGAAGATGTACAATTAGAAGAAGTTATGTGAATTTCTATAGATATATTGTTCCAATAAATGTGACAAAACTGGAAATCCCAGGTTTTTAGACTAATTGTAAGCATGTTTCTCATGGAAAGAGTGCTGTCTTAGCTCTACATATCAGAAAAATATATTTCCTACAAGAGCTTAATATTATAGTCTGAGTTTTGGTCTTTGAAATTCAGCAAAAGAATATAAAATTAGACATTATATCTGGATTTTAATCTTATTTCCATGGACACTATTCTGTTGTTACCAGATGTACCCAATATTATTGAGAAAATGGAGATTAAAAACTTGAACTTAAAAAACTGTGGAATCCAATTCTATCACTGACATGCTGTGTAACATTGAAATCTCATCAATGAAATAAGAATAAATATATCAAATTTATAAGATTGTTAGGATTATTTTAAAAATTGGAGATATTATAATACTTAAGACATACCTAAAATATCTATTGAGGGTCTACTTTAGGCTAGGGCTTTATCTAATTATAGGGATAAATCAGTAAATAAAATAACAAAATCCCTGCTCTGTTGGGGCTTACATTTGTGCATGTGTATGTATGTATGTGTGTCCACTATGTGCAATAAACAAGTAAACAGATACATAGGTTACTGATGGCTGTTTGTGCTACTTTAAAGAAAGTGAAGAAATTAAAAAGGAGTAGAGAGTGACAAAAGTGGGGTATACTTTTTAAGATACAGAGAGTCTTTTCTGATAAGGAGAAATTTTAGTGGAGATTCAAAATGAAATGTGCCAGATGTGTATCTTGAGCTTAAGTAATAATTTTAGGCACTGAGTGATATAATTTGATTTACATTTAAAAAGAAGCATGACTGCTGCTAGAGAACAGACTGTACAGGGGCAGGAATTAAAATGGAAAAGACCAATTAGGAGATTATTGTAATGATGAAGGTAATTGTGATCCATTGTGCCTTGGATCAGATTAGATGGTAGTGTAGATGGTAGCTACTAATCAGATTTAGATATATCTTCTAAGAAGAGGAGTCAAAGGTGACTCCTATGTTTTTAGTTTTGAGTGATTATAAGAATGGATATTTATATATTGACTTGGAAAAGACATGGGATGAACAGAATTTGGACAGTAAATAAAGAATTTGATCTTATACATATTGTATTTGAGATGCCTTGGTTAGTTTGATTAAAAGGAGTATTTGACACTGAAGATTGAGTGTTGTCAGCATATAGATGGATGTATTACTCTAAGGAATGATTACCAAAAGACCAAGAAGAAGTCTTTGGTAAGAGGAGTGTTTTACCTCTCAGGAAGCTGAGATGGAGTGTCTGTGAGATAAGCTGAATTCCAAGAAATAGTTGTATCCTGAGTACCAGGTGAAGAAAGTGTTTCATGACAGAGTGGTTAATTGTGTTAAGCGCTGATGATAGGCCAAGACAGATGAAGACTGATAAATGGCCACTAAATGGAGGATAGCTAGATAAAATTATGAAAAATAATTTTAGGGCATTGGAAATCGGTCAAAGGAAGACACACACACACACACACACACACACACACACACACACAAATTTTATATTTACCCATTTACGCAGCATTTCCAGTGGTAAACTGCAGAGTCAAGTTGCTCTCTGGAATCATTTCCTTTCTGACTGAAGGATAGTATAGCTTGCATGGCAAGTCTATTAGCAGTAGATTCTCTCATTTTTTGTATATCTATACATTTCTTTATTTCACATTTATTTTGAAGAATAGTTGCAGTGGATATAGAATTCTTTATTGAGTTTTTTTCCCTGCACTTTGAATATGTCATTCACTGTCTTTTGGCCCACTATCTCTGATGAGAAATAAGCAGATAATCATAATGTGCTTACTCTACATATAATAATTACTGTCAGAAATTTCTTTTGAGTTTTACCAGCTTTATCTGATGTAACTAAGAGTGAATCTCTTGTATGTTTCTTCCTTGTGGTTTGTTGAGCTTTTCAGATCTGTATGCTAGTATTTTTCATCAACTTTAGGACATTTTCAACCTTTCTTTCAACTACTTCTTTCTGTCTCTCTTCTCCATCTGGAACACCAAAAGTTACATGTATGTTGATGCAATTGACATTGTACATAGGTTTCTATATTGCTCGTGTCTATTCTTCGTTCTTTTTTTTTCTTTTCTTTCTTCATATTGGCTATTTTCTACTGCTCAATCTTTATTTCACTGATTCTCTCTTGTAATATATCAAAGCTGTTATTGAGCTAAACTAGTGAATTTTCATGTTGTTTTTTGTACTTTTCAGCTCTAGAATATCCATTTTGTCCCTTTCCCCCCATTTTGTTCTTTTTTATAATTTCTAACTCTTTGTTGAAAATTGTTGTTTGTTGAGTTATTATCATTATATTTTTTCTTAATTCTCTAAACATTTTTATAACAGCTTCCTTGAAGTCCTTGGTTGCCAAATCAAACATCTATAAACCATATTTGGCAATCGATTTTGAACAAAGCTGCCAAGGTAAATCTTTTTAACAAATGGAACACTACAATTGGACTTCTATATGCAAAAAATTAATTTAGACCCTTACTTCATTTCATACACAAAAATAACTAAAATAGGTCTAAATTGTAGGAGCTAATCCTACAGAATCTAAGTGGTGTTAGGTTTGACAAGTATTTATTAGCTATGACAACAAAAACAACAAAAAAGAAACAATAATCAATTGGACCATATAAAATTTGAAAGTCTTTGTTCTTAAAAAAGGTAACGTTAAGAAGCACATTTTTTCCCTTCAAGATGGCAGATTAGGCTGAGCTCTGTTGCTCAGCCTGTAATCCCAGCACTTTGGGAGGCCAACGCAAGTGGATTGCCTGAGCCTGGGGGTTCAAGACCAGCCCAGCAACCTGGCAAGACCTCGTCTATACAATAAAATAAAAAATAGCCGGGCATGGTAGCACACGTTTGTGGTTCCAGCTACTCAGAAGACTGAGGTTGAGGGATCACCGGAGCCCAGCAGGTTGATGCTGGGGTGGCCATGAACGTGCATGCCACTGCACACTGCACTCCAGCCTGGGCAAAGGAGTGAGACTCCAACTCAAAAAAAAAAGATGGTAGATTACAACCTTTCAAGCATGTCTCATCCATTGGATCATTGTAAAACAGCATGGAGAAAACCAACACAGTGAACCACAATTTAAGAAGGAAAATAGATATTGATCAGAATGAAAAAAGACATCCCAGCTCTCAGGAAGGAAAAGATGGGTAAATAACCCCTGCAATGGTGCTTTGCAGAAAAAGTTACTAAGTGTGATCCTGGAACACAGGATGGGACTGAAAATTTCCTTCTGAGATACACATTCTAATCAGGAATCTGCTTAACTCTGGCCATGGGGAAAACTTCATTTCTTCTAGGTCACAGAGTTGTCTCAGGGGAGGCTGGTAATTGGTAAAAGGGAAAGACATCCAGTAAGGCCATAGATGTTCTCCTAAATCCAGATTGGTGAGCAAGACATAATTTTTGACCTGGTTCCATTGTGTCAGAAGTAGAGACCACTGCAGGTACTTTGGTTTCTGTCCAGATACAAGGCTGCTTGCTCTGGAGTAGAGGAGTCTTTCCTGGAGCAAGGCAGGGAGACTGGAGATCACCTCAGGGTTTGAAACTGGACTTGGGCTTGTCCCAGATTGCAGCTGGGTGCATTAGGGAATTTCTCCAAAATATAATGATAAGAAAGCTATGTTTTACTTTTGGAAGGACAGGCTGTTACAGTCAAATCTTCAATCAGAAATCTCTCTGTGTGTTACTTCCTGGGTACTTTACCCTACCTTACCCCTCTGGGCAATAATACCAAGGAACACCCAGCAATATCAAGGAGCATACATATAACAGCATAAAATATGGAAGCCTAGCTGTGGGTCTCCACTTCCACTTCCACTCCCACACTCTGAAGCTTGCATGCTGAGCAGGAGAATCACTGTAGGTGTGGTTTCTCATGAACAACTGGTCCCATGGCCAATTTCAGTTTTGCACTTTGAACTGTTGAGCAAACACCACTGCTAAGAGTCCCAGCCTCCCTCCTGGACCAGTAAAGGTGGTGTGATCCAGCAATGGTGAGGAAAAGGAGGGCCTTCAACTGCTACATATCTGGGAAAGCAGTGACGGGAGACCAGCAGGAGGGACCTCACCCCTCTACAATTGAATTGTCAGGCTGAGTGGCAGGAGAGTTCCTGATCCCATGGTTTGTCCCGGGTAGCAAGAATAAAGCCAAAGTCAGTTCCATGACCCAGAATTGAGCTGTAGGTATCAGTGTAGAGCACTATAGCCTGTCCCTCTTGTCTGTTGGGGAGGTCTTCCGCCCTCAATATCAAGGGTCAGGTGGCCCTCATTTCTACATATCCAGATTAGTAGCCTAAGCTACCCACCCTTCCTGGTCAGCTATCCTTGTGCATTGAGGCTTCCTGTGCTCCATGCCCTAAACACCCAATCACCTGGAGTAGGAGCCTGAGCCACCACTACCCTCAGGAATAGAGTTCTTGGTTCTGTGCTGCTTTCTTTGCTCAATGCCCAGACATATTGCCAGGTACCTGGAGCTGCCACTTTTCTAGATTAGGAACTTAGGCTAACCTCCCCATCCTGAGCAGAAACCTTTATACAGCAGATGTTCCCTAACACTTTGCCAAGGTGCACCTCTGGCCACTTGGAGGCCACAAACCAGACTCTACCTCAGGGTGAGTGCCTGTGCCTAACAAACATTGTTGGATCTGTAAGTGGGTCTGCTCCATTTGGCCCCAACCATCTTGATTCTCCCCTCCATGATGCTGAACAAGGATCAAGTAAATACCCATCCAAATCAGCAGTAGTCAGCTTTTATCCCTAGGCATCTCCTGCTGGCCTGGAGGCGAATGATACATTACAACAGGTAATTTGTTGACAACTGGCACACACCACGAAGAAGCAAGTTAAGCCTCCCCAGTTCCTTGCCACCCTAACCTCACATGAAACAGTGAGTCAGCCCACACCCCTACTACATCACTATAATAACCAACACCTGAGAAAATCTACATGCACAGGCTATCTATATCAAAGGAACTCATACAGATTAAACACCGTAGTTCATCCAGATGAGAAAGAACCAGAGAAACAACTCTGAAAGTCTGGGGAAAAAAAAGTGTTACTTTTTTAAAGGGGCTCAACAATTCTTCAACAACAGAACCTAACCATAGTGAAATTCCTGAAATGCCAGATAACAAATTCAGAATATTGATTAGAAGAAAGACAATGAGATACAAAATAAAGCTAATAATCAACAAAAATTTGTTGAATAATTTAAGAGGTGAGTTTTATAACATTATAACAAACAGAAACAACTGAAAAATTCATTCAATGGAGGAGATACAAAACACAGTACAAGGCTTTATCAGTAGGCTAGAAAAAGCAGAAGAAAGAATCTCAGAGATGGAAGACAGTTTCTTCAAACTAACTCAGTCAGAAAGAAAGAAAAAAGAAAACAAATGAGCAAAAGTCTAAGAGAATTATGGGACTATGTAAAGCAACCAAATCTATAAATCATAGACATTCCAGAGAAAGAAGAAGTTAAATTTAAAAAAGGTAAAATATATTCAAGGAAAATAATGGAAGAAAACTTCCCTGGTCTTGAGAGAAACCTATGTATCCAGATACAAAAAGCCCAGAAAAAGCACTGAAAGATACACTGCAAGAAGAACTTCACCAAGGCATATTATTGTCAGATTCTCAACAAGAGAGAAATGCCAAATCACTTATAAAGATAAGGACATTAGACTAACAGCAGACTTCTCAGTGGAGCCCTATAAGCCAGAAAAGAATGGGAGCCTATTTTTAGCCTTCTTAAAGGAAAAAAAAAAATACCAGCAAAGAATTAAAAAAAAAAATCCAAACTAATCTTTATAAATGAAGGAGACATAAAGTCCTTCTCCAACAAACAAGAACTAAGAAAAATTGTCACCACTAAACCAGCTCTACAAGAGATGCTCAGAGGAGTTCTAACTTGCAAATAAAGCAATGATTCTCATTATAACAAAAGATCACATAAATACAAAGCTCATTGCCTATAAAGCAAGTACAAGTTCAAAGTCAGCTAACTTATAGCACTATGGCTGAAACAAGATCTCACATATCAATATTAGCCCTGATTATAAATGGCCTAATTGCACCACTTAAAAGAATCAGAATTTTTTATCCAGACAAGCTATATTAAAAAAAATAAGACCCAACCATGTGCTGCCTACAAGAGATGCACCAACTGGCCAAAGACCATCACATACTCAAATAAATGGGTAGAAAAATATATATCAGGTGAACAAACAACAAAATTGAGAAGTAACCATCCTCATATAAGATAGCTCAGACTTTAAGCAAAAATGGTAAAAAATAAAAAAGACAAAGAAGGCATTATATAATGACAAAGGGTTCAATTCAACACAAAGATTTAACAATCTTAGACATATACACACCAAGCACCCAAATTCATTAAGTAAACATGACTTGACCTTAGAAAACATACCATAGTGGTGGGTGACTTCAATACACTGCTGATATTACTAGACAGAAAATTGAAGCAGAAAATTAACAAGAAAATACTGGACTTAAACTGGACTGTAGACCAAATGGACCTAACAGACACCTACATAACATCCCACCCAACAACTGCAGAATTCACATTCTTCTCATTTCTGCAGAAAGCATTGTCCAAGGTAGACCATATGCTTGGCCGTAAAGCAAGTATCAATTTTTGAAAATTTTTAAAAATCAAAATTATTCCAAACATTCTTTCAGACCACTGTGCAATGAAATTAGAAATCGACACTAAAAGGAGTTATAAAAACTACACCAATACATGGAAACGGAACAACTCACTCTTGAATGACCCTTCTGTAAACAATAATATTAAGGTAGAAATAAATAAAACGATTAAATAAAAATAGTGGCACAACATACCAAAGCATCTGGAATACAGCAAAATCCATTCTGAGAGGAAAGTTTATAACATTAAATGTCTATGTAAAATAAAGATAGAGATCAGAAACAGCTTATACTTGTACCTCAAAGAACTAGATAAATAAGAACAATCTTAATCTAAAGCTAGCAAAAGAAAAGAAATAACAAAGATCAGAGCAAAGCCAGATGAGATTGAAGCAAAAACAAAAAACAAAACAAAGGATTAATTAATTAAAAAGATGTTTTTTTGAAAGGATAAACAAAATTGGCAGACTGCTAGCTAGACTAACCAATAAAAAAAGATAGAAGAATAAAATAAATCAGAAGCAAAAGAGGTGACATAATTATCAATACCATGGAAACGAGAAAGATTATCAGAGACTCCTTTGAATAACTCTATGGCAACAAACTGGAAAATCTAGAGGAAATGGAAAGATACCTGGAAACATACAACCTCCTAAGACTGAACTGGAAAGAACTAGATAATCCAAATAGACCAACTATGAGTAATAAAATTAAATCAGGAAGGAAAAAAATCTCCCAACAAATAAAAAGTCCAGGGCTAGGTGGATTCATAGCTGAATTTTATGAGACATACAAAGAAAAGCTGGTATCAATCCTATTGAAACTATTCTAGAAAACCAAGAAGAAGAAACTCCTCCCTAACTCATTCTATGAAACCATTATCACAGTTACCAAAATCAGGTAAGGACACAGCAAAAAGGAAAGCTATAGGCCTAATTTCTTGATGAATATAAATGCTAAAATTCTTAACAAAATACTAACAAAGAGAATTTCAAAGCATATCAAAAAATTATTCATTACAACCAAGTGAGTTTTATTTTAGGGATGAAAGGATGGTTCAATATCTGTAAATCAATAAATGTGATCCACCACATAAACAAAAGCAAAAGTAAAAACCATATGAGCATTTTAATAGATGCAGAAAAAGCATTTGACATAATATAAAATCTCTTTTAGATAAAAGTCCTCAATAACCTGGTCATTGAAGGAATATATCTCAAAACAATAAAAGCCATATATGACATACCCAAAGCCAACATCTTGCTTTACTGGGAAAAGCTGAAAACATTTCCCCTTAGAACAGGAACAAGACAAAGATGTTCATTCTTACCACTCTTATTCAGCATCGTACTGGAAGTTCTAGCAAGAGCAATCCTGCATGAAAAAGAAATAAAAGGCATCCAAATCAATGGGGGGTGGGGAGGTGGTATGGAGTGGGAGGGGGGTCACACTATTCTTTTTTGTGGATGATATGATTGTATATCTAGAAAACCCCAACGATGCCTCCAAGAAATTTCTAGACCTTATAAACTTCAATAGAGTCTAGGAATACAAAATAAGTGTACAAAAATTAGTGTTCTTATACATCAACAAAGCGCAAGCTGAGAATTAGATCAAGAGCTCAATACCATTTATACTAGACACACACACACACACAAATAAAATGCCTAAGAATACAGCTAAGAGGGTGAAAGATCTCTATAAGGAGAACTACAAAACACTGATGAAAGAAATCATAGATGATACAAACAAATGGAAAATCATTTCATGTTCATCGATTGGAAGAATCAAGATTGTTAAAACGACCATACTCTTCAAAGCATTCTACAGGTTCAATGCAATCCTCATCAAGATAGCAACTTTATTTTTCACAGAGCTAGAAAGAACAATCTTAAAGTTTATATGAAACCAAAAAAGAGCCAGGATAGCCATAGCAATTCTTTTTAAAACCATTTTTATTTTTATTTTAAGGCTGTGGGGTA
The DNA here is from genome assembly GCF_000164805.1 of Carlito syrichta. Classification (NCBI taxonomy): domain Eukaryota; kingdom Metazoa; phylum Chordata; class Mammalia; order Primates; family Tarsiidae; genus Carlito; species Carlito syrichta. The sequence continues at coordinate 29,326 of NW_007259708.1, read as the reverse complement.
AAATTCAGGATTAGGTGGCTAAAGCAATTCTAAGCCAAAAGAACAATTGCAGAGGCACCACACTACCTGATGTCAAATTACACTATAAGGCTATAGTAACGAGAACAGCATGGTACTGGTACAAGAATACACAGATAGACCAATAGAACAGAATAGAGAACTCAGAAATAAACTACATCCCTACAACAAACTGATCTTCATAAAGCAAACAAAAATGAACAATGGGGAAGGGACACATGATTCAGTAAAATGTGCTAGGAAAACTGGCTAACCATATGAAGAAGAATAAAACCGGACCCTTATCTCTTAGCATACTCAAAAATTAACTCAAGATGGATTAAAGACTTAAACGTAAGACCTAAAATTTTAAAAATCCTAGAGAATACCTAGGAAACACTTCTGTACTTTAGCCTAGGCAAATAATTTATGACAAAGATTCAAAAGCAACTGCAACAAAACCAAAAATAGATGAATTATATTTAATTAAACTGAAAAGCTTTTGCATAGTAAAAGAAATAATCAGCTGAGTGAACAGAAAACTTATTGAGTGGGAGAAAATATTGCAAATCACACTTCAGACAAACAGTTAACATCTAGAATCTGCGAGGAACACAAACAACTCAATATGAAAAAAACAAATAATCCCATCAAAAAGTGAGCAAAGGACACAAATGACACTTCTCAAAATAACATACACAAGTAGCCAACAAACATGAAAAATTTCTCAATGTCACTAATTATCAGATAAATACAAATTAAAACCACAATGAGATTTCACCTCACACCTCTCAGAATGGCTATTACTAGAAGTTCAAAAAAATAACAGATGTTGGCATGGTTGTAGACAAAAGTGAACACCTATTCATTGTTGGTGGGATTGCAAACAAGTTCAACCACTATGGAAAACAGAATGGAGAATGGTCAAAGAATTAAAAATGGAATTACCATTTGACCCAGTAATCCCACTACTAGGGGATCTACCCAAAGGAAAATAAATCAATATATAAAAAAGATACCTGTTCTTGTATTTATTGCAGCACTATTCACAACAGCAAAATCATGAAACCAACCTAAGTGTTCACAAGCAATTGACTGGCTAAAAAAATGCAATATATATGCACCATGGAATAAACTATGCAGCCATAAAAAAGAATGTAATCATATCATTTGCAGCAACATGGATGGAACTGGAGTTCATCATCTTAAGTGAACTGACTCAGAAACAGAAAACTGAACACTGCAAGTTCTCACACATAAGTGGAATCAAAGCAATCACAAAGATAGAAATAACAGACACTGGGGACACCAATAAAGGAGGAGGTGAGGATGGGGCTAGGGTTCAGAAATTACCTATTGGGTACAATATTCACTATGTGGGGAATGGGGCACCTGAGACCCAATCCCCACCACTATACAATATATACATATAATGAACATGCATGTGTATTCCCTGAATGTAAAAAAAGAAAAGAAAAGAAACAGAAGCTGGCACACACATTCCTAACACACAAACATAGGTTTAATGTAGGTGAAGAGAAGAGGCTAGAGTGTGTTTCTCTCATGGAACGAGCCAAAATAGAGTTCCTTAGCACTCAGTGAGGAAGAAGACCGGCATCACAGCCCATGACTCACCAGAGAAGTGATAAGATCCACAGCATGCAAAGAGAAAGACTCAATCAGCCTGGTTTGGAACTAGCCAGACTTGCCATGATCGCTGCACAAAACATGAGCAGCCTCCAGATACAGTGAGGGAAATGTGTGAAGGAAATTCAGGAGATCAGTGCTCCAGCCATGGACTTTGAAGACCCTCTGATCTCAGGGGACTCCAGTACCTCACAGAAAACTGCCTTATCCACAGCCATGCTCTGCTGAAACCTATAAGCAGAGTAGAAATAAGCCCCTGAGTGGCTCCAGCAGTGATTTCCTGGGAACTCAATCCTTGATGCCAGCTGCTTTCTAGCTAGCCTGGGAGGGAACAGGAAGACCTGATATTTTCACTTGCTCCAAGATCAAACTCCACTGAAGCACACAACTTCTGAATGGGTCAGGCTCAAATGAAAAGATCTGGGGCTGACCACACTTTTACATTCTGATCACAGACCTCTGAGGGCAAGGCAGGAGAGCTGCGTGAAACTAACTGCCAGAACAGCCTTTGATTTCCCATATAACTCTTTCATATAGCCTCTGCACAATACAGAGCATAACCCCAGTGTGTGGGGTCTCCTTCCCAGTCCCCATTGGGGTAGTCAATAGAACAACAGGTGAGGAGTTTGAGTTGTTTGTCCTCATTTCCCTTAAAGGCTCAAAGAGAACTTTTTTAGTTGCCACAATTATGACCATTGCCTAGGCTGAATAGAAATTTCCTTGAGGAAACACAGGACAAGCGGAAAGCCCACAGCCACCATTACAGATGGTTCTTATCCACAGGCACCACCTCCTGGCTGGAAGTCAAAAAGCACAGCTCATTACGTCTGATATAGTACTTCAGCTTTTGGGAAGATCTCATCTCAGATCCCAGCTAACACAACTATCCAAGACACTCTGGCCACTCAGGATGCCTCAAGCCTGTACATGTACCTAGCACAGCACTGCTACAGTTGGCAATTGAGAAATTCACCACACTAAGGCCATATATAACAAAAGAAACCCTACAGCGCCTGTCAGCACCCTGCCAATCTCAAATAAGAAATAGTCTACTAAAACAAGGAGGAACCAGGAAAATAATTTTGACAACGTGAAAAACCAGATATCTTCAACATTCCAAAACAATCATACTAACTCCTCGGCACTGGATCCTAAACAATTTGAGATATTGGAAATTCTAGAGATAGAATTAAAAAGGTTGATTATAAAATTGCTGAATGAGATCCAGAAGCAAGTTGAAAAACAGCCTAAAGATATATATTAAAAAAACTATTCAGGACATAAATGAAAAATCCTCCAAATTTGTAGACACCTTTTAAAAAGCTGAACTTCTGGAAATGTAAGATTCATTTAGGGAAGTACAACATGAAGTAGAAAATTTCAGCAGTAGACTAGAGCAAGTAGAAGAAAGAATCTCAGAACTTGAAGACAAAGCTTTTGATCTAACCCCATTGGGCATCAATTAAGAAAAAGGTATCAGGAGAAAAGAAAAGAGTTTCCAAGAAATGTGAGATTGTGTAAAGCATAGGTACTTAAGAATCATATGTGTTCCTTCGAAAAAAGAGAAAGGAGATCTGGAAAAGCCATTTAAGAGAATAATTGAGGAAAACTCTCTGGCTCTGCCAGAGATTTAAACAGCCATATACAAGAAACCCAGAGAACCTCTGGAAGATTTATTGCAAAAAAGTATGTAGTCATCAGGTTATGCAATGTTAATGTGAAGGAAATAATTCTAAGAGCAATGAGACAAAAACATCAAATAATTTACAAAAGTGAATCTGTCAGACTAACAGCAGATTTATCTGCAGAAACCCTATAAACCAGAAAGGATTGGAACCTGATCTTCAATTGCCTCAAGCAGAATAACAGCCAGATAAGGATTTTGTATCCTGCAAAACTAAGTTACATAAGTTAAGAAGAAATAAATTCTTTCTCAGACAAGCAAACATTGAGTGAATTTGTCACCACTAGACTGGCTTTTTACAATAATTATTTAAAGAAGTTCTAAATACTGAAACAAAATATCTAAATATACCAGTAGAAAAACACTGAAAATAATAAAGATCACAATCCTTATAGAACATCAGCACAACAGAAAGAAAAAACAAAAAAGCAACCAGGAAACAGCCAACATGATGAATGGAATAGTACCTTAAATATCATTACTAACCCTGACTATAAAGGGTCTCAGTATCCCATCTAAAAGATATAGATGGACAGAATTGATTTAAAAAAAAAAAACAAACCCAATTCAAATATCTGCTGCTTTCAAGAGACCCACTTAACACAAAAACATCTATAGATTCAAGGTAAATGGGTGGAAAAAAAGATTTATTAGAAACAAAAATGAATATCAAACAGAAGTAGTCGTTCTCAGATCATACAAAAATACCTTAAATTAACAAAAAAAGACAAAGATCGTTTTTATATAATTACAAAAGGATCAATGCAACAAGATGATATAACAATTTTAAACATATATGCATCAAATAACAGAGTTCCAAGCTTTATAAAACAAGTTTTACTAGACCTTAGAAAAGAGACAGCAGTATAATATAGTGGGAGACTTCAACACTCCAGTGACAACAATAGACAGATTATCAAGGCAGGAAGTCAACAAAGAAATATTGTAGTTAAACTGAACCCTGGAGTAAATGGAATTAACAGACATCTACAGAACATTCTACCCCCAAATTAAAGAATATACATTTTTCTTATCAGCACATGGAACATTCTCTAAGATAGATCACATGATAGGCCAAAAATAAAGTCTGAATAAATTCAAAAAATTAAAATCCTATTAAGCAATTTTTCAGACCACAGCAGAATAAAACTAGAAATTAACTCCAAAAAGAACTCTCAAACCCAAACAAATGAATGGAAATTAAACAATCTACTCCTTAATGATCTTTAGGTTAAAAAGAAATCAAGATGGAAATAAAAATATTCCTTGAAATTAATTAAATTATAACATGAAATAAAAATATTTCTTGAAACTAAATATGTTATAACATGAGTTATCAAAACTTGTGAGACACAGTCAAAGCCATGCTCAGAGGAAAATGTGCAGTGCTTAAGCTCTACTCTAAAAAGACTGAAAGATCACTTATTGACAACCTATTTTCAAGCCTCGGGGAAGTAGAAAAACATGAATAAACCATACCCAAAGCTAGCAGAAGAAGAACAGTAATGAAGATCACAGCAGAACTAAATAAAATTGAGAACAAAAATCAATACAAAAGATAAGTGAAGCAGAAAATAGATTATTTGAGAAACTAAAATTAATAGATCACTAGCTAGATTAATTAAGAAATGAAAAGAGAAGATTCAGATTATCTCAATCAGAATTTAAAATAGAGACATTACAACTGATACCACAGAAATATAAAATATCATCAGAGATTATTATGAACAACTCTATGCAAACAAATTAGACAATCTAGAGGAAATGGATAAATTATTGGAAACACACAACCTCTAATCTTGAATTAGGAAGAAATAGAAAACTTGAACAGATCAATAAGTAGTGAGAGATTGAAACAGTAATTAAAATCTCCCAACAAAAAAAGCCCAGAACCTGAAAAAATTAACAGTTAAATTCTACCAAACTTTCAAATGAGAACTGGTACCAATTTCACTGAAACTTTTCCATAAGTAAAAAATGAGAGAATTATTTCTAACCATTCTACAAGGCCATTATACCGTATTACCCAAAACAGAAAAGACAAAAAAAAAAAAAAAAAGAAAGAAAAAGAAAACGACAGGCCCAAACCTCTGATGAACAAACACACACAAATACCCAATGGAACAGAAGTCGTTGTAAAAAGAGGACATTTGCATGTGGATGTTCGTTACAACACAATTTGCAATTGTAAAAATATGGAATCAACTGAAATGGCCATCAACAGATGACTGGATAATGAAATTAGACATATAATGGAATACTATTCTGCCATATCAAAGCATGAAATAATGTCCTCTGCAGCACCATGGATGGAATTAGAGACCATCATCCTAAGTGAACTAATGCAGGAGCAGAAAATCATGTTGTCACTTATACATGGAGGTAAACTAAGAATCTACAAAGGCATATAGACGGGTGTAATGGACATTGGAGACTCAGAAGGGGGAGGGGAAAGGGGTGAAGGGTTGGAAAATATCACCTATTGGGTACAACGTGCACAAGTAGGGGTCATGGGTACATTTAAAGCCCAGACTTCTTTGCCACTATACCATACATCCATGTAACCAAAAGCTATATCTATTTTTAAAAAAGAAATATAAGCCAGAATCTGGAGGAAATATTGACAGATAAAATATCTGACATAGAAACTATCAAAAATGAATAATGAACATGTACAAGTCCATAATAAGATGGCAAACCAATTTTAAAAATGGGCAAAATATTTAAACAACATTTTATGAAACATGAGATAAGAATCACTAATAAATGCATAAAAATTGCTCAACATAATTCACAACTAGGGAAAGGATGATGAAAAACATATGCCACTGCGAAAGAAAGGCTAATATTTAACAAGACTGCCAATTGCAAGATTTGGGGAGGATATGGAAGAATTAGCACTTTAAAAAAATAAGTTTAGACGTACATTTACCATTTCATGTAGAAATTCTATTACTAAGTTATTACCAGATAAATGAAAACATACACTCACAAAATAACTTGTATATGAATATTCACAGCAGCTTTATTAATAATATCTCCAAACTGTAGTGACTCAGACAGGCATTACCAGGTGAATGAAGAAACATCTTGAGATGTATCCACAATAAGAGAAACTATTTAGTTACTCTTATAAAAGGAAGCCAAGTATTGGCACATATGACAACGTGAATGAATCTCTAGAATATTATACTCATGGGAAGAAAGGAGACACAAAAGAATATAATTCTGTATTATTCTATTTATATAAAATTTTAGAAAAAGTAAACAAATGTATAGTGACATAAAGACCAATATTTGCCTGGGGCTGGAGGTGGGAGTGGGGAAATTGTTTATAAATATTCAGGAGAAAACTTTTGAGGAAAAAGGAAATATTTTATATTGTAAATACATTTGTCAAAATTCATTGAATTGTACACTTAAAATGAGTGTATTTTGTTGATTATAAATTATAACTTCATTAAATGGATTTTAAGAATTAAGAGTAGTATTGCAATTAATTATCACGGGCATGTATTTTTGCCAATAGTTTGTTGGAATAGACCTCCAGGAATATGATTGCTGGGCCACAAGGATACATTGGTATGTGTTTTTGCTAGATATTTCCAAATTTTCTCCCATAAGTATTGCACAGTTTTGAATCTAGTACTAAATTTAGAAAAGACTGTCTCCCCAATCTATCCAAAATTGTTTGCTGCAAAACTTAGCTGTTTGACAGTCTAATAAGGAGACACAGAAACTTAGTATTCTTTTATTTGTATTTTTTAAAAGGTATGAGCATTTTACCAATTTACGACCAACTATTTTCTTTAGGACTCTTCTGTTATAGAATTTTGTCTTTTTAAAACTTATTTTAAAGTCTATTTTTAAAAGTTTCCTATATGTCCCAGGAATAACGGTCAGTTGATTGTGATTATCTTTTTGATGCACTGTAGGATTCAGTTTCTAGTATTTTGTTTAGTGTTTTTGCATCTGTGTTCATTGTGAATATTGATGTATAGTTTGTGTGTGTTTGTGTGTGTGTATGTGTGTGTGTGTGCGTGCGTGCGTGCGTGTGTGTGTGTGTGTGTGTGTGTATGTACATGTTACATGTCCTGGTCTGATTTTTGGATTAGGGTGATACTAGCTTCATAGAATGAGTTATGGAGGGATCCTTTCTCCTCAATATTATTGTAATAGTTTCAGTAAGATTGATACCAGCACTTCCTTGTATGTCTGGTGAAATATGGCTGTGAATCTGTCTAATCCTGGGCTTTTTGTTGTTGTTGGAAGATTTTCATATTACTGATTTAATATTATTACTTGTTATTGCTCTTTTCAGAATTTCTATTTCTTCCTATTTCAATCTTGTGAGGTTGCATGTTTTCAGGACTTTATCCATTTCCTCTAGGTTTTCTAGTTTGTGTTCATTGAGGTATTCATAGTAGTCACTGATAATCTTTTGTATTTCTACGGTATTAGTTGTAATGTCACCTTTATCATTTCTGATTGTGCTTATTTGAATTTTTTTTTCTTTTCCCCCCTTAGTTATTGTAGATATGAGGCTGTCAATTTTATTCATCTTTTCAAAGAACCAACTTTTATTTTCATTGATCCTTTGGTCTCAATCTCATTTAGCTCTGTTCTAATCTTCCTTCCTTCCTTCCTTCCTTCCTTCCTTCCTTCCTTCCTTCCTTCCTTCCTTCCTTCCTTCCTTTCTTTCTATCTCTTTCTAGCTTTGGGTTGGGTTTATTCTTGTTTTTCTTGTTCCTAGAGGTGTGACATTAGGTCATTTGATATCTTTCTACTTTCTTAATGTAGGTATTAACGTTCTTAACACAGCCTTTGGAACATCTGAAAGATTTTGTTATGTTTTGTCTCTATTTTTATTTGTTTTAAAAGATTTTAAAAAAATTTCTGCTTTGATTTTGTTGTTTACTCCAAGTCATTCAAGAGAAAGTTAGTTAATTTCCATGTACTTGTGTGGTTTTGAGAGTTCCTCTTGGTATGAACTTATATTTTTATTCTACTGTGCTTCAAGAAGATGCTTGGTATAATTTTGATTTTTAAAAATTTATTGAGACTTCTTTATAAATGAACAAATGGTCAATATTAGAGTATGTTCTGTGTGCAGATAATGTATATTCTGTTGTTGTTGAGTGGATTTGTCTGTAGATATCTATTAAGTCCAGTTGGTCAAGTGTCCAATTTAGGTCCACAATTTCTTTGTAGTTTTCTGTCTCAGTGATCTGTCTAATGCTGCCAATGGGATATTGAAGTCTCCCACTTTTATTGTGGGACTGTCTTTCTCTTTTCTTAGGTCTAGTAGTAATTGTTACATAAATCTGGGTTCTCCAATGTTGGGTGCATATATATTTAGGCTAGTTAAGTCTTGTTTTAGTGAATGTTTATTATTATGTAACACCCTTCATTTTCCTTTTTTTTTTACTGTTGTTGGTTTAAAGTTTGTTTTATCTCATATGAGAATAGCAATTCCTGCTCTTTTTTGTTTACCATTTGTGTGATAGATTGTTCTCTACCCCTTTACCTTGAGCCTGTAGGTGTCATTATATGTGAGATGAGTCTTTTGAAGACAATTGAAGGATGAGACCATTTTAAAAATCTAATCTGTCACTCTGTCTTTTTAGTGGAGCATATAGGCTATTTACATTCAAGATTAATATCATATGTGAGGTTTTGTTCCTATCATAGAGTTGTTGGCTAGCTGCTTTGAAGTTTCAACTGTGTAGTAGCTTAATAGGGGCTGTGGATTTTGTACTTAAATGAAAGAAAGTATCACTCTTTTATTTAGGTGTTTAAATTACCCATAAGTATTTTTGTAGGGCTGGCCTGGTGGTGATGAATCCTTTAGCATTTACTGTATGGAAAATAATTTATTTCACCTTTATTTATGAAGCTGAGTTTGGCAGGGTTTAAACATCTTGACTGGCTTCTTTTTTCCTTTAAGAAGGCTAAAAATAGCCCCCCAATCTCTTTTGGTAAGTAAGGTTTTGGCCGAGAAGTCTGCTATTAGTCTGAGATCCCATTTGTAGGTTAATTGCCATTAAGATTTTTTAATTTTGTATTTACCTTGGATAGTCTCATGACCTTATGTCTTGAGGATGGTCATCTCATAAAGTATCTCACAGGAGTTCTTGGAATTTCTCATAAAGTATTCTTATTTTGATGGCTTTTAAATTTCTTATTCTTTTTTCTCTCAAAGGATATGACTGAAGTATACATTTTGTACTGTTGTTTGGTTTTGTTTCTGGCCTCTTTAAACGGGCCAAAGTTCTGTATGGGTTCCTTGATTGCAGACAGGTTTGTGTGGTGGCTTTCTCAAATGCTGCTTTTTGCAAGTTTGGGGGGGTTTTCCTAAATTATATTCTCAAATATGTTTTCCAAATTGCTGACTTTTTCTTCTTGTCTTTCAAAAATGCCAGTAAGTCACAATTTTGCTACTTTACATAATTTCATATTTCTTGAAGGCTTTGTTCATTTAACATTTTTTTTATTTTTTAAATTTTTAATTATTTTTATTTTAAAGAAACAGTGTACAATTTAGTGTTAGGTATAAAAATGTTCATTATGCGGGTACCCTTGTTGATGAGATGTGCCCCCTCTTCCCCAGGCAGATTCCCACTACTGCCAATCCTGCTTCCCTGCTCCTCTCCTGGCAGTTTCCCACTACTGTCAATCTTTTTCGTATAGGTTTATGATAATTGTTCAAGGTTTATGAGTGAGAACATGTGATACTCAGTTCTTTATTTTCTGTGAAAGATCGCTCAGTATTATAAACTCTAAGTTCATCCAGGTTGCTGTGAAGTTCATGATTTTGTTCTTCTTTATGACTGTGTAATATTCCATTTTGTATATGTACCACATTTTTAAAATCCAGTTCTCTTTTAAAAAAAAATCTTAAAAAAATTTTTTTTTTGTCTTACTGGATTAATTTGAAAGGTCAGACTTTAAGCTCTAAAACTGTTTCTTCGGCTTGGTCTATTGTTGAAGCTTCCAACTATATTTTGGAATTCCTGTAGTAAAATTTTCAATTCCAGAAGTTCTGTTTGTTTCTTTCTTAATACAGTTATGTCTTTTTTTTATATCTTGGATCGATTTTCTAGCTTCTTTGTATGAGATTTAAACATTTTCTTGGATTGCTGGAGTTCTTGTACTGGTTCCTTCTCTGAGAAAACTGATGCTTTTTAAAAAAAAGTATTCTTATTTTGATGACTTTTAAATTTATTATTCTTTTTCTCTCAATGGAAGATATCACAGTTAGTTATAATAGCCATGGCAATCATCTGGTCAAAAGAAAAAAACTGATAATACAGAAAGGAGAGAGAATTTACCCTAGAGAAATCTAAGATTAGATGAGATGGTATGGGATCTGGTCAATGCATGGAATTGTAAATGTTATCCTATATATTTTTAAGAATATAGCAAAAAAAGAGAAAAAAAGAGAAAATTTCTGCCACAGGAAAAGTAAAGTATAGCCTTCAAAATTTTCAAACACATATCTATTTTGAGAACTATTGTTCAAAACATCTTTTTTGAAATTAACTTGTACTGAAATTCACATAAGATTAAACTATTTAAAGTGAACAATTGAATGTCATTTGCTATGTTCATAATGCTGTGCAATTTCCATCACTATTTAGTTCAAAATAATTTTTATCATCCCGAGGGAAAACCCTGTGTTCATCAAGAAGTTACTCCTCATTCCTCTCTCCAGCCCCTGCCACCAGCAACCACCAACCAATCTGCTTTTTGTCCCCATGGACTTTCTTATTTTGGATATTTTATATTCAGAGAATGCCATAATATGTGACCTTTTGCCTTTAGATTCTTTCACATAATGTTTTCAAGGTTCATCCACATTGTAGAATATGTCAGCACGTCATCCACCTCGTGGTTGAATAATATTCCATTACACAAATATACCACAGTTGATCTATTAGCTGTTGCTCGGCATTTGGGTTGTTTCCATCTTTTGGTGCTCATGAATAATGCTGCTATAAACTTAGGTGTACAGATATCTGTTTGAGCTCCTGCTTTCATTTCTGGAGGGGTACATGCCTAGGATTAAAACTGCTGGGTCACGTAGTAATTTTATATTTAATGTCTTAAAGACCTGCTGAAGTTTTTTTCTAAAGCAGCTACACCATGCTCCATTTTCAATACCAGCAATATGCAAGGGTTCCAATTTCATCACAGTCTCACGAACTCTAGTTATTTTCCATTTATAAATTATAATCATTCTAGTAGATATAAATTGGTTCTCATTGTGGTTTTGATTTGTAATTGTCTAATGACTTATGATGTTGAGCATCTTTTCATGTACATATTGGCCATTTATATATCTTCTTAGGAAAAATGTCTTTAAGACCTTTGCTCATTTTTGAAATTTGGTTGTCTTTTTTTTGTTGTTGAATATACATATATATTTAATATATTTTAGACCTTTATCTGATATATGATTTGCAAACATTTTCTCCTGTTTTGTAGTTTGTTTTTACACATTCTCAGTGGTGTCTTCTACAGAAGGTTTTAATTTTGATAGAGTTCAATTTATTTATTTTTCTGCTTATGCTTCTGTTACCATATCTAAGAATCTATTCCAAATCCAAGTGCATGAACATTTGAACTTGAGTGACAAGTGACTATTTTATTCTACAAAAACATGAAATGTTGATACACAAATACTTAAAATACCTCAATAAGCTATTAGTAAGTGTTACTTCATTGTAAATTAAAATCTGAAAGGAAAAAACTCTCTCCTATAAGAATGAATTACATCAGACTAATGATGATTCAATATAAGCAAAACATATAATTATATCAATAAACACTGAGAAACCAACTTCTAAAATTCAATATCCAGTCCTTACAAAAATGACAGAGAAAGCTGGAACAGAAGTATACTTTCTTAAGCAAAGTCAATATAAATGTACAGAGTTTGTAGCAACATTGCCATTAATATCCGAAATAAATTAAGGATGATTATTATAAATTTTTAAAACATTAGCTTGTAAGTTTTATCTTTTAAATAAGACATGGAAGAGAAATAAGTATGTACATTTTGGAAGGAAAGAAAATGGGTTATTTTGTAGTTAAAATATTTTATGGCTAGAAATATCAAAGTGACAAATTGAAAATAAAATATAAAAAAAAGTATATGAGAGGTAAAAAATGTGGTTAATATATAAAATTAGGCTGGGCTTGGTGGCTCAGCCTGTCATCCCAGCACTTTGGGAGGCCAAGACGAGTGGATTGCCTGAGCCCACAGGTTCGAGACTAGCCCAGCCAACTTGTGGAGACCTCTTCTCTACCATAAAAAAAAAAAAAAGAAATTAGCTGGTGTGGTAGTGTGTAGTTCTGGCTATTTGGAAGGCTGAGGTGGAAGGATCATCCAAGCCCAGGAGGTTGAAGCTGGGGTGGCCGTGAACATGCCACTGCACCCCAGTCTGGGTGACAGAGTGAGACTCCAACTAAAAAAAAAACACAAATAAAAATTATATATATGTATAAATATATATATATAATTAAATGCATTATCATACTTCAGGAATGACTAATTAGAAAATGCAGCAGAAATTAAGAGAAATACACTTTATTGTAGCTGCAATACATAAAATATTGTGGTATAATCTTAACCACCCCTGAATCCCTTAGCTCTGGGCACATGTGCATTCCAGGTTCTCTGAAGGGAGCAGTGCAACACAGAGACTTTATAAAGTGATACAACTCTTCGGGAAAGCAGTTTTGAAATTTGAACTATTGTGGGTCACTAAAATATTCAAGCCTGTTACCATCCTCATTTTACCTCTGAGAATTTATCCCGAGGTAATAATCTAAAATGTGGGGAAATTTGCATGCAGGAAAGTTTTCAATCATTCAAAACTAAAATAGGAAACTACTGAAATATTCAACAGTAGTGGAATAATTAAGCAATGATGACACACTCTTATAATGAAACATAACCTGGTTATTAAACATGATGCTTATGAGGCTGCTATGTGAAATGACAAAAATGTTATACAATTTTGTTATAGTATTATTCAAATGATGTCAACTGTTATTGGGAAAGTAATGGAGAAAAACAACTTCAGATTGCTAGTAGTGGTTATCCTAGTAAGCTAATATGAAAAGTGGTTTTCTATTAATTATATTTTCCAAAGTGTCTGTAATTGTTTTTATGTTAAAAATAAAAGTATCCATATGCTTTATTTATCTACCTGAAATCAATGTTTTAAAATAATGGATGAGAAAACACAATCGAAACTGTAAGATTTTTATTTTACTATTTGTCTTACTTTTCCCTGTAACTTACTACCACCTTAAGGATTTGGGTTTGAATTTGTAATTCTCTTTTCTTCTGTGTATGTGTGACATTTAAAAACATCTGTTCAGGACATTTACATAGGTAATAGAATAAAACCATCTGCTTGTAAATATGCCAACCTGCCTCAAAAATCCTAGTTGATTAATTGCTGGTGAAGTAATTAAATTCTTCTAACCATTAGTGATTATACTTACAGATTTGTTGATTTATCCTTGAGTTTCTACCAATTTTTTGTTATCTATTGTTTCCTGAATTTCTTCTCCTGATAGTATATACCTCTATTATGTGAATGGTCCCTTTTAAGTGTGCAAATTAGTGGTGAGTTTGCTTATTATTCTTTTCTGTATTTTATATCTCCCTCTTTCTTGACTTCTTCCTCTCCTCTTCTTCCTTCTCCCCATACATCTTCTTGGGTAGTCCACAGCATCTTATTTTCAAAATTATTTCTTTCTTCTAATGTTTAGTCATTTAACAAATAGTCATATAGCATTTAACAAATTGGGAGCTGTTCTAGGTGCTGGAATTACAGCAGTGAACAAATCTGACAAAAATCTTTGCTGATCTTGGGCTGATCATCAAGCTTGGAAGCTTACATTCTAGTGGGCTACCCATTAGAGCCTTGGCATTCAATAAGGTATCTATTGATATTACTCTATCTTTTTGTACTCTCCCTATGTTACTCTAGTATTCAGTAGAAAATAGATACAAGAAATCTGCTGTAAATCTGATTCTTATCCTCTAAGACAAGTGTTTAGAATTTACTTTTGCATCGACTCTCCCAATTTTTTCCCCCAGGATGTGTCTGAATGAGTGTTGCTGTTGACTTATGTATGTACATGTACATGCTCTTCTTTCTAAATTAATTTTCTTGTCATTCCATGGGTTTTCACTTTTTATTTTTACCTCCGCCTCATTTATGAAGCACTACACACATTGGTCCTCATGCTTTTGACTGTTCTCTCATTTGAAAGTATCTCTTTGTCTTTTTACCCTATATTTTAGATTTCTTTTACTTTGCCACTAATTTCTCTTCAGCTTTGTTTATTCTGTTATCCAACTCTTCTATTGAAATTACTATAGTCATATTTGAAGGATTAACAACACATTTGTCTCCTGTATAGCTCTATTTTCACAGAAGATTATTTGTATGATACAATGTTCTCTCAATTTTCTCATAATACACAAATAAGAACTTGTTAATTCTGTGTTTTTTTTTTCTTTTATGGTTGTTTATTCACTTGCTGATTTGGTCCTATTTCTCAATGCTTTTAGTTTTCCTCAAATAGCAATTATACTTGATCATATCTTTATTAGTTTTTGTCTGTGCCTGCTTTTAACTATGTAGGTTTTCTTCATGCTTATATCAAATTCTCATTTGCTGTCTGTCCTCCAGGACTGTTTCATAATTTCTGATTCATTAATGATACTCTTTCATGCTTTCTAACATGGCTATGGATTTATAAAAATTAAAATATACTGTTAATCATTTTACAATATCTTTGTTGGATGGGAGATAGACATTTGTAATCCGACTTTACTTACCTTTTAATGGTTTTGTTTTTACTATGTAGAACCAGTTTTTGAAACAGTAAAATGTCAGATTATTGACACCTTTATAATTATTTAACAATTTGAAAAATATGTCCTTGAATTTTTCTAGGAAACATTTTATACCAAATTTTTGGTGTTTTGGATTGTTGTAATGTATACTCTTAAGTATGACGCAAATAAATATCTTACCATAAATTACTGAGAATAAGACAGAATTTGCCAGCCTGTCTTTACTTTTTTTTTTCTTTTTGAGTTGGAGTCCCACTTCGTTGCTCAGGCTGGAGTGCAGTGACATGCTCACAGCCACCCCAGTGTCGACTGCTGGGCTCCGGCGATCCATCCGCCTCAGTCTTCCAAGTAGCCAGAACTACAGGTGCGTGCTACCACACCCGGCTAATTTTTAATTTGTTGTAAAGAGGAGGTCTCGCCAAGTTGCCCGGACTGATCTCGAACCCGCAGGCTCAGGTAATCCACTTGCCTTGACCTCCCAAAGTGCTGGGATGACAGGCTGAGCCACTGATCCCTGCCAGCCTCTTCTTTCTTTTACCTTTAAAACTAGTTTTTTGAAAGATATTTTCCTAGGAAAGACACTTTAGTTTCAAAGAATATTTCAGCATCGATTTTTCAACTCCCTCATCTACTATCTTATTTGTATTTTGACATTTATAATATGAAACAGAGCACATCACACAAGTTTCAACATTAGAGTAAACACACAGTTCAGGTGTAAAGAGGAAAAAGAAACAATTTTACTTAGCTATCTTTTAAGTTGCAAGTACTTTTCAGTCACATGCAATGAAAATGGAAGTTCATGTAACCAAAACACTATCAATTTTTGTTTTTGTAGGTAGCTTTGCTGAACTCCAAGCCAGTACACACAATTTATTCATAGTCATAATTTTCGGCTTAAGACCTGAGCTTAAATCTGTTTTAGTAATTCTATCATGAAATGTTGATAATTGAGTTTACGCCTTTGAAATAAAAGTTTGTGTATTACATTAGGAAAAATAAAAGCTATACAAGACCCGGATTTTTTTCTAGAAACCATATTGGAATATGTCAAAGTACATTAAAAAAAAAAACCACATTCAAAATAATCTTGTATCAAAGTAATACCTGTACCAAAAATAATCATATCTACTACTAATGGATTATCAGGTGCTATACAATCTATAGACAAGACAGAAAGTTGACTATATTATGGGATAATTTAAGGAGTATTTAGAAAGTCTGTCTAATGACTTCTCTTTGCAACTGGCTTGATAATGTTCTTATTAGAATTATAATTAAGATCCAAACAGTCACAAGCAAATTAGACATTTGGCTCCTGGGAAGGGCAGAACATTCTTGGTTGGGGAGAAGAATGCAGGACAAGGTCCTTTCCCATTAACTCTTAGCATACAGCATCTATTAGCCTGACTGATTATATTGCTGCCTCCTTTGATACGTTGTGAGACATTGGCGAGTCTACATAAGTTCCAAAAAACCCAGATCCATTATATTGGTCACTCACTAGGAATATTCTATTAGAATAAGCCTTATTAACAGGAAGGAATCGAAGAAATGCTGCTTCAGATACATTTATATCTTACACTCAGTGTAAATCATTTTGTTGTAGAAAGTTCACTACTATATATAGTTTTGGTTGTTTTTGCACTTTCTCATATTCTTTCTGTTTTTTAGTCCATGCATACTACTTCTCATCAGAATTTCAAGGTACTTTGCAAATTGCTGCTGTGCTTTAGTCTTCTTAATTGCTATGAAATGATAGTTAAGCAGAGGTCTGGGAAGAAAGAAGAGGGTTACTTTGAAAGAAAAACTTATAAAAATGAGATTTTGTTACTGGATGTGATGGTGGAACTATGAAAATGAACTAATTTCTGAAAAAATGCTGTGGTTATTTTATGAAAGTGGGCAGTTTGGTTGTTTCCCCACCTTCTTGTTACCCCCTCCATCTCCCTTTTCTTCACTTTCTTTTTATTATCACAAAAAAGTTCTTTATGTAACCGGGCTCGGTGGCTCAGCCTGTAATCCTGCGCCTTGGGAGGCTGAGGTGAGTGGATTGCCTGAGCCCGCGGGTTCGAGACCCGCCTGGGCAACTTGGTGAGACCTCATCTCTACAATAAACCAAAAAACTGGCCGGGTGTGGTAGCACGCACCTGCAGTTCCAGCTACTTGGAAGGCCGAGGCGGAAGGATTGCCGGAGCTCAGCAGGTCGAGGCTGCGGTGGCCGGGAGTGGCCACTGCACTCCAGTCTGGGCGACAGAGTGAGACTCCAACTCAAAAAAAAAAAAAAAGTTCTTTATGTAAAGGAATCTATTTCGGATGCAGGAATAATCCCAGGCATATTTCTGTACATAAGTAATTAGCCATCCAAGAATATGTAAAGAAAGCAGCAATCAGGAACCTCTTTCTGATGAAGTAACAAGCAAACAAGCAAACAAAATAATCTTTTGGCAACACTCTAATTTTGCTGTGCCCTTGTGGTGACTGGAAAGACAAATGGTTCTATCACTCCTCGGAATCTCAATGGCAGGAATCCTATACCCAACGATGACATGTACTGACTGCCTTAGTAGATGCTTTGCTTACAAAACTTCTTTTAATTCTCACAACAACTGTATGATTTTAAGTATTATTTTAAATCTATTATCCCTACATTTCAGATGAAAAAACTGTCAATGAGGGTAAATAGGCTGCTGAAAGCCACACAGCTAACAAGTAGTATAGTTAAGAGGCAGTCTCAGATCTGTCTGCTTTCAAAACATCAACTGACCTTTCAGTGAACATGATTATTTTCTGGGGCTTTGAAGTTTGGTTTATTTGATTGATTAGGTGTTTCTATATGGATTCATTACCAGTCAGTCTTCAAGCATACAGGAAATTTATCTCAGCTACAGTACTAGATAAAATATGGTAAGAAGTATCTGTCTGGCTTAATCAGCTGTAAAGCTAGGAATAGCCAGTGGCTTATGTTAACTCTGCTCTCATTCTCATCTTTTGACTTCATTGTGCTTTCTGTTTTTGGATATTTGCGATTCCTTTTTTTGTAGACATTAGTTTGCTCACCCATCTTGGTGAAGTGGATCTTCTTTATTGTCTACTGACTCAAATGAAAATCTCTTCTGGAAACACCTTCCCAGACACACCCAGAAATAATGTTTTGCCAACTATTTGGGCAGACCTTAGCCCAGCCAAGTAGACACATTACACAGTTACTCATCTGAAAGGATTTTATTATCAGTATGAATGGAAAGGGTAATTAACTGGAATAGTAATTTTGGTTAGTTGAAAGATTTTTTTACATTTCTATATCAATAGGTTTTTAAAAACAATTTTAATTTTGAAGATGTGGGGTACAATTCAGGGTTAAGTATGCAAATGTTCATTATGCAGGTACCCTTGTTGATGAGGTGTGCACCCTTCCTCCGGCAGTTTCCTGCTACTACCAATCCCTCCTCCTCTGTCCCGCCCTGGCAGTTTCCAACTACTGCCAATCCCTTTCTTATAGTATTATGATAATTGTTCAAGGTCTGCTTATGAGTGAGAACATGTGGTACTCAGTTCTTTGTTTCTGTAATAGATTGAAATTTATGGCTAACTTAGAGGAGTTAAAACTCAGTTTGTTTCAGTAGTTGCTATTGAAAAATATTTTCTTTCTAAGTTGGTATGTATCTGCAATTATTTAAAGGCTTCAAATTCTGGTTAATTGAGGTTTATTATAAATAATAATTTAAGATATTTTATTGTAAGAGCCTCCTGAGACCATATAATTTAATAACCCTTCTATTGTCTAGATATGCTTCTCTCAACTAGCAGCTGTATTTGCTGATACTGATGGTGAATTGTTTAACCTTTTGAATCCATTTTCAGTAATTCTAGGGTGATATTTGCACACATACTTGACTTTCTTTATAAATAAACTATACAAAGCTTATTCTCGACTGTTAGTAAATGTGGAAAAGCTAGGAGCTGAGGGCAGACTGACATATTTGCAAATTTGGGGACTATTTAAAATAATGGTTTATTCTTCAGACAGACTTCAAACCATTTGCTTGCAAATACTGTAACATAAAAACAAGGAGATTAACGTTGCTTTTAAATATCTTATTTGCTGTCTTATAGGGAACAGCATCCAAAATATCGATTTTGCTGACTTATTTGAGCCAGATAAGAGGAATTAAAGTCCATTGGGAAAAATAGGTTTCATTAAGAGCAATGATAAGAAAAACATCATAGAACACACTGAAGTGTAGAAATAATTAAAGTTTGCAGCCAGTTCAAATACCTATGAATTACTTCAAAGATTCAATAGGTTTCCCAAAGAAGAAAAGTAAGGCTTTAAGTTATCATTGAGAATATGGCCAGACTAGGGAGGCTATTATGTTTTCTAGCCCTTTTAGAGAATGGGTAAAATAATATACCATTTACACATATACATTTGTGGAAGCCCTGACTGTGAAACCTGGAATATCCTAACTTGAAATATTACCTTGAACAAGTTGCTTCATTTTTAACTGTGGAGTTTTCTTCAGAAAATAATGGAAATCATGCAGGTTTGCCATAGAAAAGGAAAAGAATAGATAGCTGAGAGTCTATAATATAAGCGGCATCTGCAGAGTCAGTGCCACTTTCAAGCAGACAGAGGGCTGAGGAAATTAGTTCTGGCAGTGGCAGGGTAGCTAAATAGGCAGCTGGTCTAGGAAAAATGAATTCACAGAGGGCTCATCTGTTGCCTTAATACAGATGGGATTGTCTGGCCGAATGGCATGAAGAGGAGGATACTCTTGGAACATATGCTTGTTTGACTTCCGTGTAAAAGCAAGACTCTTGCCGGGCTCGGTGGCTCAGCCTGTAATCCTGTGCCTTGGGAGGCTGAGGTGTGTGGATTGCCTGAGCCCACGGGTTCGAGACCCACCCAGGCAACTTGGCGAGACTTCATCTCTACAATAAATCAAAAAAACTAGCTGGGCGTGGTAGCACCTGCCTGTAGTTCCAGCGACAGAGTGAGAATCCAACTCAAAATTAAAAAAAAAAGCTAGGTTCCTTTTCAGTATTTTAACAACTGGTGACTACATATCTAGTTTTATAAAGGCCATGTTGAAATAAGATGAAAATGCTGTTTAGAACGTCCACAAACTTGGCAACAAGGGATGCAAAGGCATCACTTACTGAAGGAAAGATTTGGTGTATATGTTCCAGCTCTGTACAGAGTACTGTGGCATTGGCTAATTATTTGACCAAAGTCCTAAATGATTGAATTGATAAAAACTTGACAATATGCTCTCGTTTTTAGCCCCTTCATCAGAAGCTAGCAGGCAGAGACGTATGTGTGAGACCGCAATAACAGAGGATTTTGCATATTTGTAGATCTTTGGAGGTGTCAACGTCATGGACTGGAGATAGGGGTTTAGAAGTAGGTGAGGCCCTCTTGGTTAGGACCTGATGAGCATTTGAAGGAATATAAATTTTATACAGAAGATACTGCAGAGTTTTAAGTAAGGAAATGATATGGAAAAAATTTCTGTAATAAGCTTGATTTTTTTGAAAAGAAAGAAACGTTTATTTAAAAGTAAATAAGAGAGAGAAAGAGGAGGGAAAGAAAGGATTCACCTCCCCCAGGTGGGGGAGGAGGCCAAAGCCAAGAAGCATGGCGACAGCCTTAGCTCAAGAAGCACATGACCACACCATAGTCTAGCAAGGCAATGGCCGTTGGTTGCTTGTGGTTGAGTCCTTTTAACCACTCCCCTTGTTGGGGGAAGATCATTAAGGTGATTAGGTGGTGGTCTGCTCTTTGTCGCAGGCAAGTACGGGTACTGACGTCAGGTGATGGACAGCAGGCAAATGGGTGGGTTAGTCTCATGATTGCTGCCATGGTGGGGTTTATTTGAAGCTTGATGTTTTAAAGCAGTTTTAGATTTACAGAAAAGTTGTACAAGGAGTTCCCGTGTTTTATTACTATGCACCTGGTTCCCCTCTTGTTTATATCTTGCATTACTATGGTACACTTGTATCATACCTATGCACAAGAATTGTTACATTATTATCTAAAGCTCATAGATTATTAAAATTATCTTAGTTTTTGTCTGCTCCAGGGTCCCATCTGGGACATTGCATTATGTTTAGTTGTCATGTCTCCTTACGCCACTCCTGGCTGCAACAGTTTCTTAGACTTTCCTTGTTTTTCATAACCTTGATGACTTAGAGGAGAACTGTGCAGGTGTTTAGTAGAATGTCTCTTTATTGGGATTTTTTTCTGATTTTTTCTCATGATAGACTGAGGTTATTGGTTTGTAGGAGAAAGACCGCAGAGGTAAAGTGCTGTTCTCATCTCATCATATCAAGGGTACATACTATTGGCATGATTTACCTCTGTTGATGTTGACCTTGATGACCTGGCTGAGATAGTTTCTCAGGTTTCTCCACTATAAAGTTACTGTTTTCCTCCTTTCCATACTGTACTCTTTAGAAGAAAGTCACTATGTATGCACAGCCTACACTTAAGGAGTGGGGAGTTGGTCTCTATGTCCTGGAGGTCAGAGTGTCTACACACATTATTTGGAATTCTTCTGCATGTAAGACTTGTCTTTTTATTCCAAGTTTTTTATTGATTTATTCAATCATTTATGTATATTAGTATGGACTTATGGATATTAAGTTTATACTTTGGGTGATAATCAAATATGACTTTGTTTTGTTGCTACCATTGGTAGTTCTTTTATTGTTTTTGTATGCTTTTGGCATACTCTTCAAAGATAGTGAATTCCCCTCTTCTTTATATCATTTTATGTGGCCTCAGCATCCACTTTGAATGCAGCTAAACTTTTTCATGCCAGAATCAGGGCTTTGTCACCCTTGACGGTTTCCAGTTCTCTTCCTCTTCTCGGTTTCTCATTGTGGCCGATTGGCTCCTGGTGACCCCTTACTTCTAGAACAGCTAGATACAGTCAAGTTGACTGACCCCAATGATCTCTATACTTCACATGGATTTTACAGATATGCCACAGCGACCACCTCTCAGTCACAGTATGACCGTATGGAACTTTCGACTCTTTGCTTTAGTCCACCAGTGAGAACTCCCCTCAGTAAATCTGCTTGAGGAATGCCCTGGGCCTCAATAAAGGCTTCATCCCTTCTGTTCATCTCTTTTTCCTCACTCCCCATCTGCTGGTTAAGCTCATTGCCCTGTAACCTTTCTGTCAGCTCTCATGGGTATCCCTCTTCTTCTGTTAATAATGAACTACTTCTGTTATTCTATGTGGTGTGTGTGTGTGTGTGTGTGTGTGTGTGTGTTGCTTCTGTGTCTCACATAAGCACAGACAAACCTGGACTAAAGTTTTTTCCTGGTCAAAGATCTCCTAGAGAATGGCTGCTTTCAAAGAAGTCAATTGGACACAGGTCAGACAAGAGCCATAAGGGCATCTGCCAGTAAAAATATATTTCCTATGAGAAATTTTTCTGACAGCTGGTCACATGTTGGACAATTAAGCATTAAGTCACCCTCTATGATAATAAAACATCCTATGAATGGCATATTGTAAACACCTACAACCATATCTCCTGGAACCCTGTCAGTGGCCTAGTGTATCTAGCCACTCTCCTGAAAAGGACCTCAAGACCAAATTAGAGAAACATACAACACCCCATCATTGTGTGTGTGTGTGTGTGTGTGTGTGTGTGTGTGTGTGTGTGTGTGTTTAAGCACGCTCTTACTTCTTGACAGGATAAGATGCTGTAGTCTCATCTTCTATGTTTTCAGTCACTTATCCCTGGAGTCCAAAATAACTATGTTGGAAAGTGATACTAGAGACCAAGGTTTGGGTGCCAGGTGTGCTTGTTACTGGGATGCCATTATTTTTAGCTGACAGAGCAAGGAAATATGTATGTATATACTAATCTGTGTATATACATTTATCTACAAATATTTTTATATGCAACCACTTGTATCTGTATTAAGCTAAACATAAGTTCATACTGATGACTTCTCTCTAATTCATTACCACAGATGTCATTCTAGAATTCTCCCATGCTTATCTGTAAACTCCTATTCCAATAGTGAGAAACCTGGCTTCCAACCATTTACCACTACTTAATTGTTCAATTCCAGTATTGATCTATAGAAGTATCAGATTTGTTAACCAATATCTTTGTGGAAACTTTTTCAACTAGAGTACAGAGCTAATGAACAGTATGTTTTGCCTTTAGTTTTATAAACACTAATTTTTAAGCAATGGACTTTTTATGCTAAAAATATCTCTCTCTTGTGTAGGGAATAAATTTTGAAGAGGGTAGAGAAAATTAATGGAGAAGCTAAGTCCATCTTAATATATAATGGTGGCTTGGTCTGGGATAAATAAGGGCAAACATTTATTTAGTTCTTATTAGTAAGTTCTATGAAAAAGTTAGTTATATCTGTATGTACCATGAGTTGCTCTAAGAACTTTACACATCTTAACTCACTGAATCTTAAAAATTGCCTGTGAACTAACTGTATTATCACTGTCTCAATTTTGTAGATGAGAAAACAGAGGCACAAAGAGGTTTCGGAAATGTTACTATTAAGACTCAGATTCTGATAATCAAGTTGCAGTTTTCTGAGCTTTTAACCAGTTTTGATTTATTCTCTCAGTTAAATATCCCAACTCTTGGGTATACGAGAACAGAAACTGCCAGGAGACGGGGTGGAGGTGGGGGCACATCTCATCAATAAGCGTACCTGATCTCAAACCAGACAACATGGGGACCAAAGTGAGGCCCAAACTTTACGTGCACAGTGACCATTTGTATATCTAACCCTGAATTGTACCCCACATCTTTAAAATAAAAATTAAAAAAATAAATTAAAAAATAATTTTTGCAAAGTACTAGTATAACAGTTACGCATTATAGGATATTTCTAAATAGGCAAGTAAACATCCCTGACTCAGGAAAGATTAAGCCATCAAAATAAAGATCACAAAGTAGAAAAACCAATTCTAATAACACTCGTGGTGGTGAAAAGACCCTGTGCTCCACTGAATGGGAATGCCATGCGGCTGAGCCTTCCATCATCTGTGGACTATAGAGAAAGACAGACTTCCATTGGCTGTGCAGCTGGGATGATGCCTGCCACCTTGAATGAACTGTAAACTACATTGCGTATTCATAGGAGCCTTTCAAGCACAGGTTAAGTGGGACTCTAACCAAGAAGAAAATAAAATAGATTTATGCACTGTAAATTTTAAATAAAGAGCCATTGATAAGACATGAAATACAATGCTCATAAAAAGAAAAAAGAAAAGACACTCAAGGGATATGCCAGATAGTCTTTGATGAGAAGCCGGTGTCTATTTATGTTTCTGAATCAGTTATCACATTTGTCTAGGAAAACAAAAACAGTTATTCTGTATATTGAATTTTACCAAAAGAATTAAAATTTGCTTTCAGATGCTGATGTGGTGCAGTTGAGGGCATATTTTGCTATCATCACAATTAGACGAAGACTATTTTTCAGGGTCTCCAGGTGCTCTGATTAGCCAGCTGAAACATAATGATGTTCTTAGAGTAACCCATGATTTCAGGTAGAATCTGACACCCCACATGCCACCAGATTTAGAGCAGAAACGCACCTAATTTAACAAAAAGCAAGTGAGTAGGGAAACTCCTAGTAGTTCTGTTTTAAGCAAAGTTATAATCTGGGACATAAAGCTAGCGACATATGTTTCTGGTAAAAATAATCTTTTGTGCCACCACACTAGTCTCAGAGGTCCTTGAAAGCTCCAAAGCTGAAGGATTGCTGGAGCCCAGCAGGTCTAGGCTGCGATAGCTAGAGCATGCCACTGCACTCCTCTAGTCTGGGTGACAAAGTGACTCCAACTCAAAAAAAAAAAAAAAAGAAGGCTGAAATGCTTTGAAACCTAGGCCCAGAGATCAAGAGAGTGGCTGGATATCTTCAAATCCCCACCAACAGAGAAAATAAAAATTAAAGCATGTGGACTTCTGGCAAAATGGCGATGGTGCAGCATGGTCTGTGAGACCCTCTGCAAAAGAGAACACTCATAAAGGCCCTACCTCTGTCCCAAGGACTGCAGCTCCCATCTTCCACAGCCTGTTCTTCACAGGGAGCTCAGCCGTCACCATCACCCACCGTTGCTACTCAGATATCATGGTGGTCTGGGCTGCTCCTGCAGTCATGGATGCTGCCGCTGTGGTCATTCCCAGCTCATGCCTGAAGCAACACATGACTTCAGACTGTGAAGCACCCGCAAGCAGTATCTTCTGAGATTGCTGCTGTCTGGCTGCTGCTGCCATTGCCACACCATGCCCCCTAACCCGGAGACAGGCCTGTGGAACTTCCCCCGTGTACGGGGAAGTTGCCACGGCAGGTCATGGATCCGTAACCAGCTCACTCCCCTCTGGACTGCAGCTGTGAGATAGCACCACCTGCTGGGGGTCCAAGGGAGTAAACCTACAACCCCAATGCATGGACAGACTCCAAGGCAGTGGGAAGTCAGTTTCAGACTGTCCATACACCTGTTGGCGGATACCGGGATCTGCAGAGAGATTTTGAATCACAGTTCCCCCCTTAAGTAAATCCCAAAACTACAAAAAGGATTACCCTCAACCTACAGTCCAACTCCAGAACTGAACAAATCAAGAGGAAATACATTAGGAAGAATAGGAGACTGAACAAACAGAAGTAAAAGAAACCCCTCCACCCCTGAATAACAGAATTAAAGAAGACAGGGAAGTGGAAGGAAGGGAAAAGTAGGGAGGAAAAATCTACACAAATGAAGAAAAACCAAAAGAAGAATATAGGGCTCACACAGATCCCTGGGAGGTAAGACACTGAGAAAACAGACTTTGGAACACAAACAATGAAGAGCCTCCAGAATGGCTGGTCACAAACAACAAACTCAGAAATCAAGGCATTAATAGAACTTAAAAAATTGAGGAGAGACATGAGGAAAATAGGAAGGAGCTGATGACAGAAATAACAGCAGTAAAGAATACTGTGATGGAAATAAATAACAAACTAATAAGCATGGAAAGCAGAATTAGCCAAGCAGAAGAAAGAATCTCAGAATTTGAAGACCAAAATGCAGAACTAACACAAACTGTCAAAAACATAGAAAAGAAGCTTAAAAAGTCAGAACAAAACCTTCAGGAGATGAATGATTACTTCAAGAGACCCAATCTAAGAGTAATTTGCCTTCCTGAGGCAGAGAGAGAGTCAGAGGTCACATTGGAACAAACATTTCATGAAATCATTCAAGAAAACTTCCCTCATCTCATCAGTGATGCAAAAATTCAAGTACAAGAGATTCAGAGAACCCCTGCAAGACAACAACTGAGAAGACCAACTCCTAGACACATAATAATTCACCTAAACAAAATAGCTATAAAAGAAAAAATCCTAAAGGCAGCAAGAGAAAAAGGCCAGACTACCTACCAGGGAAGACCAATTAGAAAAGCAGCAGGTTTATCTACAGAAATGCTCCAGGCTAGGAGAGCCTGGAGTCCTATCTTCAAAGTTCTAAAAGATAAAAAATTTCAGCCAAGAATAACCTACCCAGCCAAGCTAAGCTTCATTAGTGAGGGAGAGTTGAAGTCTTTTCCAGATATCCAATCCCTAAGAACCTATGCTGTGACCAGACCACCTCTACAAGAAACACTTAAGAAAGTACTGAATACAGAAGAAAAAGAAAAAAGAACAACATTCTTCACAAGAGTACAGGCAAAAGATTAAAAACA
>NW_007259708.1:0-1848 GCF_000164805.1 Carlito syrichta | reverse complement strand
GCAACAAGATCCGAAACCTCAATGTGACTCTTGATCAAATGGACTTAATTGATACCTACAAAACACTCCATCCAAAGACCACAGAATATACATTCAGCTCATCACTGCATGGAATGTACTCTAAGATCAACCACATACTTGGCCATAAATCAAGTATAAGCAAATTTAAAAGAACCAAAATTTTGCCATGTACCTTATCAGAAAACAGTGGAATTAAAATAAACATCAATACCAACGAGGTCCTCCTAAAACCCACAAAGACCTGAACACTAAACAGCATGATGCTAAACAACTCCTGGGTCAATGATGAAATCAAAACAGAGATTAAAAATTACCTGGAAACAAATGAAAATGAAGAAACATCTTATCAAAATCTCTGGGATGCCATTAAAGCTGTAGTAAGAGGGGAATTTATATCCCTACAAACACACATGAAGAAAATGGAAGGATCACAAATTAATAGCCTAACAAGCCACCTAAGGAAGCTGGAAAAGCAAGACCACCAAAACCCTAATTTCAGCAGAAGAATCCAGATCACCAAAATAAAAGCCCAAATCCAGGACATAGAAGACAAAAAGATAATACAAAAAATCAATGACACAAAAAGCTGGTTCTTTGAAAGGATAAACAAGATCGATGGTCCCCTAGCTAGACTGACCAAGAAAAAGAGAGAAAAAGCCCAAATAAACACAATCAGAGACACAAAAGATGAAGTCACATCTGACCCTGAAGAAATACAAAAGATCATTAGAGACTACTACATACACTTGTATGGAAACAAACTTGAAAACCTTAAGGAAATGGAGGACTTTCTGACATCACACAACCTACATAGGTTAGAACAAGAAGAAATTGAGACCCTAAATAGACCAATAACAATCAAGGAAATTGACTACGTAATTAGAAAACTACCTACAAAAAAAAAAGCCCTGGTCCAGATGGCTTTCCAGCAGAATTCTACAAGACATTTAAGGAGGAGCTGATACCAATCCTACTGAAGGTATTCCAGGCAATTGAAAAAGATGGAACTCTCCCCAAATCATTTTACGAAGCTAACATCACATTGATCCCAAGCCAGGTAAAGACCCAACAAAGAAAGAGAACTACAGGTCAATATCTTTGATGAACATAGATGCTAAAATTCTCAACAAGATCTTAGCAAACTGACTTCAACAACACATCTCAAAAATCATCCATCATGACCAAGTAGGCTTCATACCTGGGATGCAAGCCTGGTTCAACATTTGTAAAACCATAAATGTAATTAAATACAGCAACAGATGTCAAAATAAAAGCCACATGATTATATCATTAGATGCAGAAAAAGCTTTTGATAAAATCCAGCACCCTTCTTGATAAAAACCCTTGAACATCTAGGCATTTAGGGAACATACCTCAAAATAGTAAAAGCCATCTACGAGAAAATCACAGCCAGCATACTCTTAAACGGACAAAAATTGGAAGCATTTCCCCTGAAAACTGGAACAAGACAAGGATGCCCACTCTCACCCCTCCTGTTCAATATGGTATTGGAAGTCCTGGCTAGAGCAATCAGAGAAGAGGAGGCAATCAGGGGTATCCAAATAGGAAAAGAGGAAGTCAAGTTATCTCTCTTTGCAGATGACATGATCGTGTACCTTGAAAACCCAAGAGAATCTGTCAAAAACCTTCTTACACTGATAAAGGACTTTGGCAAAGTCTCCGGTTATAAAATAAATGTACAAAAGAGAATCGCATTTCTTTACACCAATAATAAACAAACAGAAACCCAAATAAAAAACACAATTCCATTCACAATAGCCACAAAAAAAATGAAATACCTTGGCATCTTCCTAACCAGAGATGGAA
>NW_007259707.1:7187-7992 GCF_000164805.1 Carlito syrichta | reverse complement strand
TGGGAAGCTACCTAGTCAAGTCAGCTGGCTAGCTAGTTAGCTAACTAGTTAAGTAACCTAGTTAAGTCAGCTCAGTAGCCAGCTGGTTAGCTAGGTAGCTGGGTACTTAAGTCAACTGACAAGGCAGCGGTTACAAATGTAGCTAGCTAGTTAAGACAGCTGGCTATCAAGCTGGCTAGCTAGGTAGCTAGGTAGTTAGGTCAGCCTGCTAGCCAGCTGTCTAGCTAGTAAAGTCACCAAGTTAAATCAGCTGCCTTGACACCTGGCTAGCTAAGTTGCTAGATTGTTAAGTCAGATGTCTAGTCCGCTGGCTAGCTCATTGAGACACCTAGTAAAGTCAGCTGCCTAGCCAACTGGCTAGCAAGGTAGCTTGCTAATTAAATCAACTGGCTAGACAGCTGGCTAGCTAGTTAAGTCACCTAGTCAACTCAGCTGGCTATCCAGCTGACTAGCAATATATCAAGTTAGTAAATTCAGCTGACTAGCAAGCAGGCAAGCTACTTAAGTCAGCTAGTTTAGTCAGCTGGCTAGTCAGCTGGCTAGCTAGGTAGCAAGCCAGTTAAGTCTTTTGGCTAGCCAGCAGGTTAGCTAAATAAGACAGCTCGTTAAGTCAACTGGCTAGCCAGCTAGCTACCTAGGTAGAGGGCTAGTTAATTCAGATGGCTAGGTAGCTGGCTAACTAGTTAAGTCAACTAGTGGATTCAGCTGGTTAGCCAGGTGGTTAGCTGGTTATGTCAACTAATTAACTCAGCTGGCTATCCAGCTGTCTAGCTAGGTAGCAAGCTAGTTAAGTCAGCTGCCTATG
>NW_007259707.1:4234-5955 GCF_000164805.1 Carlito syrichta | reverse complement strand
CACTTAAGTGACCAAGTTAAGTCAGATGACTATCCCTTGGCTATCTAGGCAGCTTGCTCTTTAAGTCAGCTGGCTAGACAGCTGGCTAGCTAGATAAGTCACCTAGAAATTCAGCTGGATAGCCAGATGGCTAGCTATGTAGCAAGCTAGTTAGTTCAACTGGCTAGAAAGCAGGCCATCTAGGCAGCTAGTCAGCCAGGTAGTTAATTAATTAAGCCAGTTGTCTAGCCATCTAGCCAGCAAGGTAGCTAGCTAGTTAAGTCAGCTGGCTAGCCAGCGATCCAGCCAACTAGCTAGTCAGCTAGTTAAAACAGGTAGCTAGTCAGCTAGTAGTTAAGTCAGCTAGCTAGTCAGGTAAATATTCAGCTAGCATGTTAAGTAACCTAACTACTAAGTTTCTTAGTCAGCTTACTAGTTAAGTCTGCTAGCAAGTCAGCTTGATATTTAAGTCTACTACTCAGCTAACTAGCCATTTACCTAGCTATTTAAGTCAGCGAGCTAGACAGCTAGATAGCTTATTTGCTAGCTAGTTATGTCAGCTAGATAGCCAGCTAGCTAGTCAGCTAGCTAGTTGTCAGCTACCAAATCATTTAGTTACTTAGCTAACTAGTTGGGTAGCAACTCAGCTAGCTGATCAGCTCTCTAGTGGGCTTCCTCACTTTCCATCAGGTTAGCTAACCAGTAGGCTTGCTCACATGCAAACCCTTCAGGAAACTAGTTTGCTCGCTCAGCAGCCATCAAGTCAACTAACTTGTCCTCTCTCTCGAAGGTCAAACGGTCAGCTAATGAGTAGTTTGCTCACCAGCTGACTAGTTAAGTCAGCTCACTGGTCGGTTCACTCGCCGGCCGACTAGTTATGGCAGAGAACACGTGGCTCATTAGCTAGCCGACTAGTTAATTCAGTTGATCATTCAGCTCACTCACAAACCAACTAGTTATATCAGCTCACTTATCAACTCACTTTCCGGCAGACTAGTTAAATCAGCTAAACGGTTGGCCTACTAGCCGGCCCACTAATTAAGTAAGCTAACCAATCGGCCAACTAGTAGGCCAACTTGTCAGTCGACAAGTTAGGTCAGTTAACTAGTCGGCAGATTAGTTAGGTCAGCTAAGTAGTCGTCCAAATAGTGGGCCGACTAGTTAGGTCAGCAATTAGCCAGCCAACTACTTAGCCGAGCTATCTAGGGGGCCAACTCATCATTCAAGGGGTCAACCCAGCTAAATAATCAGTTGACTAGTCGGCCAGTTTGTTAACCCAGCTAACAAGTCAGTCAACATGTTAAACCAACTAACTTGTCAGGCGACTTGTCAGTCTACAAGTTAATTCACCTAGCTAACTCATTAACCATCTAGCTAAGTCAGCTATTTAACTCGTTTAACAACTTGTTAAAGCAGTTATATAACTCATTAGCCAACTCATTAAGTCAGCTAATTATGTCAGTTAGCTAAGTCAGAAAGCTAACTATTTAGCTAACTATTTAATTCAGATACTTAATGTTCTACCTAACTAGCTAGTTAGCTAAGTCAGCTGGTTATTCAGTCAGTTAAATAGCTAACTATTGAGTTCAGGTAGATTAGTCAACTAGCTAATGAGTTAAGTCAGCCAGTGAAGTCTGCTAGCTAAGTAGTTAAGTCAGGTAGTTAAGTCATCCGGTTAAGTCATCTTCTAATTTAGTCTGCTGGTTAAGACAGATAGCTAGCTAGTTAGCTAAAGTGTTAAG
>NW_007259707.1:3224-3623 GCF_000164805.1 Carlito syrichta | reverse complement strand
AGCTGGCTAACTACGTAGCTAGCTAGTTAGCTAACTATTTAAGTCAGCTGGCTAGCTAGGTAGCTACTAGTTAAGTCAGCAACTTAAGTCAGCTAGATAGCCAGCTGGCTAGCTAGATAGTGAGCTAGTTAAGTAAGTTGTCTAACCAGCTGGATAGCTGGTTAATTCTGCTCATGAAGATAGCTCAATATCCAATTGGGAAGGTAGGTAGCTAGCTAGTTAAGTCAGCTAGATAGCTACATGGCTAGGTCGTGTTGTCAGTGAATTAAGTTAGCTGGCTAGCCAATGGTTAATTCAGCTAGTTTAGTCAGCTGTCTAGCCAGTTGTCTAGGTAGATAGCTAGCTAGATAAATCAGGTTGCTAGCCAGCAGGATAGTTGTTCAACTCAGCTAGTTAAGT
>NW_007259707.1:0-3204 GCF_000164805.1 Carlito syrichta | reverse complement strand
AGTTAATTCAGCTGGCCAGCCAGCTGGATAGCTAGTTTAGTCAGTTAGATAAGTCAACTGGCTAGGTAGTTAAGTCAGTTAGTTAAATCAGTTGGCAAACCAAGTGCCTAGCAGGGTAGCTAGCTAGTTAAGTCAGCTGGATAGCTCCCTGACTAACAAGTTAAGTCAGCTACTGGCTAGCTGTTTTGCTAGGTGGTGAGAGAGTTAAATCAGCTGGCAAGTCAGCAGGAAATGTAGGTAGGTAGCTAGTTAAGTCAGCTGGCTAGCCATCAGTCTGTCTAGTTATGTCAGCTAGTTAAGTCAGCTGGCTATATAGCTGTTTAGCTAGGTAGCTAGCTAGGTAAGTCTGCTGGCTAGCCAGTTAGCTACTTCATTAAGTCAGCTAGTTAAGTCAGCTGGCTAGGCTACTGGCTACCTAGTTAGATAGGCAATAAACTCTCCTGGCTAGACAGCTGACCAGCTAGTTAAGTCAGCTAGTTTAGACAGTTAGCTAATCAGCTGGCTAGCTAGTTAAGTCACCTCATAAAATCAGTTGTCTCGCCAGCTATCTAGTTAAAAATCTTGATACAATGGATGTGTAGCCATCTGGCTAGCTAATTATTTCAGCTAGTTAAGTCAGCTGGGTAGCTCAGTAGCTAGCTAGTCAAGTCAGCTTGATATGTCAACTAGCTAGTTAGTTAAGTCAGCTAGTTAAGTCAGCTAGCTATATGATAGCTAGCTAGGTAGCTAGCAAGTTGAATCTGCTAGTTGTCAGTTGGCTATCTAGGTAACTAGCTAGTTAAGTCAGCTATTTAAGTCATCTGGTTAGCTAGATAAGTCTGTTAGTTAAGTCAGCTGGAGAGCCAGGTACCAAGCAGGATAGATAGCTTTAAGTCAGCTGGCTAGCCAGGTGGCTAACTAGTGAAGCCACATAATTAACACAGCTCACTGCACAGCAGGATAGCTAGGTAGTTAGGTAGATAAGACAGCTTGAAAGCAAGCAAGTTATGTAGGTAGGTAGCTAGTTAAGTCAGCTGGCTAGCCATTCGGCCTCTAGTTTTGTTAGCTAGGTAAGTCACCTAGCTATCCAGCTGTTTAGCTAGGTAACTATCTAGTTAAGTCTGCTGGCTAGCCAGTTGTCTACTTTGGTAAGTCAGCTATTATGTCAGCTGACTAGCCTACTGCCTAGCTATGTAGCTAGGCAATTAAGTCATCTAGCTAGCCAGTTGTCTAGCTAGGCAGCTAGCTAGTTATGTCAGCTGTCTAGTCAGCTTGCTAGCTAGTTAAGTCACCTAGTTAACTCTGCAGACTTGCCAGCTGGCTAGCTAGGTAGATTGCTAGTTAAGTCACCTGGATTGACAGTTGGCTAGCTAGAAAAGTCACATAGTTAATTCAGCAGGATAGTCAGTTGACTAGCTATGTAACAAGCAAGTTAATACAACTGGCTAGAAAGCAGGACAGTGAGTTAAGACAGGTAGTTAAGTCAGCTGTCTAGCCAGCTCTCTAGCTAGTAAGTGACATAGTTAAGAGTATTGCCTAGCCAGCTGGCTAGCTAATTAAGACTGCTAGTAAAGTCTCTTGCTTTCCAGGTGGATAGAGAGGTAGAGAGCTATTTAAGTCAGCTGGCTAGCCAGCTTGCTAGCTAGGTAGCTAGCTGGTTATGTCAGCTGTTGAGCCAGCTGGCTAGCTAGTTTAGTCACCAAGTTAAATCAGATGACTAGGCATTTGGCTTCCTACGTAGCCTTCTAGTTAAGTCAGCTGGCTAGACAGCTGGCTGGCAAGATGAGTCACCTAGTTAATTCAGCTGGATAGGCAGCTGGCTAGCTATGTAGAAAGCTACTTAATTCAACTGGCTAGAAAGCAGGCCAGGTAGTTAAGACAGCTAGTTAAGTCAGCTAGTTAAGTCTGCTGGCTAGCCAGCTGGCTGGCTTGTTAGTGACCTAGTTAAGTCAATTAGCTAAGCAGCTGGCTAGATAATTAAGTGAGTTAGTTAAGTCAGCTGGCTATCCAATTGGATATCTAGTTAAGTCAGCTAGTTTAGTCACCTGGCTGGTGAGCTGCCTAGCTCATTAATCAACTAGTTAAGTCAGGTGGCTAACCAGCTGGATAGCTACTTAAGTTACCTCATTAAGTCAGCTGGCTACCCTTCACCCTATCCAGTTAAAAAGGTAGTCAATTCAGATGGCTAGACAGCAGGCTAGCAAATGATTTCAGCTAGTTTAGTCTGCTGGCTAGCTAGGTAGCTAGCTAGTTAAGTCAGCTAGTTACATCTGCTAGCTAGCTTAAGTCAAATATTTAAGTTGGTTTTCTAGCAAGATATCTAGTTAGGTAGTTAGCTAGTTATTTCAGCTAGTAAATTCAGCAGGCTAACTAGGTAGCTAGCTTGTTAAGTCAGCTAGTTAAGTCAGCTGGCTAGCTAGTTAAGTCCGCTAGTTAAGTCAGCTGGCTAGCCAGCTGGCTATCTAGTTGTCACCTAGTTATCTGAGCTTGCTAGTCAACTTGTTAGCTAGGTAGCTAGGTAAGTCAGCTGATAAGACAGCAGGATATATAGGTAGCTATCTAGTTAAGTCAGTTGGCTAGCCACCTGGCTAGCTAGAGATGTCAGCTAGTTAAGTCAGTTGGCTAGCCAACTACCTAACTAGTTATGTCAGCTTGTTGAGTCAACTGGCTAGCCAGTTGGCTAGCTTTTTAAGTCAGCTAATTAATTCAAGTGGCTAGCCAACTGGCTAGCTAGGTCACTCACTAGTAAAGTCAGCTGGTTAGCCAGCTGACAAGCTGGTTAAGTCAGCTAGTTAATCAACTCGAGAGCCATCTGAATAGGTAGGTAGCTATCTAATTAAGTCAGCTGGCTAGTCGGCTGGCTAGCTAGTTAAGTCAGCACTTTAATGGGATGGCTAGCCAGTTGGCTAACTAAGTGGCTAGCTTGTAAAGCCAGGTGACTAGCAGGATGCCTATCTAGTTAAGTCAGCTAGTTAAGTCAGACAGTTAGATGGCTGGCTAGCTAGGTAGCTGGCAAGATAAGCCACCTTGTTAGCAGTCTTGTCAGGTAGGTGGCCAGCTTGTTAAGCCATATGACTAGCTGGCTGACCAGCAGAGTGTCTGGTTTATTAAGTCAGTTGGTTATCCCTACCGGCTGGCTATTTAGCCAATTGGCTATCCAGGTGGCCAGCCCACTAGCTAGCTAGCCAGTTGCCTAGCCAGCTAGCCAGACAGGTAGCTAACTAG
>NW_007259706.1:2940-4614 GCF_000164805.1 Carlito syrichta | reverse complement strand
ACAAGGTGCAACACTGAAAGAACTTGTAACAGAGATTCTGGCAATAAAAAAATTCATCCAGGAAATAAATAACAAGATGACAAGCATGGAAAGCAGCATTAATCTAGCTGCAGAAAGAATCTCAGAAATTGAAGAACAGAACATAGAATTAATCTAATCTGTAAAAGACAGAAAGAAGACTCAAAAAGAAAGAATAAAGCTTACAAGAGATGAACGATTATAAAAAGAGGCTGGATATATGCCTGATTGATATTCCAGAAGAAGAAGGACAAATGACAACAATTGAAACAAGTATTCCAGGAGGTATTCCAAGAAAATTGTCCACATCTCAACAGAGATGTGACCAGCCAAGCACAAGAGATACAGAGAACCCCCACAAGACATCAAATGAGAAGACCAACCTTTAGACACATAGTAACTTGCCTACACAAAGTAGGCACTAAATAAAAAAATCCTAAAGGCAGCAAGAGAGAGGAGGATGGGGCAAGATGGCGATGGCATAGGTGAACTGGTGAGATTCTCTGAACGTGAGTTCCCAAAAAGGCTATCACTTCACTACCCCCATCCCCCAGCCCACCACCAACCACGCTGGGGTCAGGCCCGGGAACTTCAGTCCCACGAAGGCCAGATATTGCACCCCTCCCCCCACTGCTGCCCTTCTACTCGTGGTGGAAGTCTCCGGTGCCAGCCCCCTCCAGATTCCTCCCCGGCTGCATTGTCTCCAGCCTGGGAACCCGGCATCAAGCCACCGGTCACACAGGGAGGCTCTGGGCACCCGCCCCTCAGAGACGCTGGTTCCATTTCTGGCTGAAGTCCTCTGTAGGGTCCCAGCGCCACTCACGCTGTTTAGAGCCTGCCCTTTGGAACTTTGGAGCTCTGGAACTCCGGGTCCACCCTGGCTGAGGCACTCAGCATGAGACCCCAAACCAGAGGACCCAGACAAGCGGAGAGAGAAACAGACCTGCTTAAACTGCCTTGCCATTCTCCAGGCAGAGACTTCCATTGCCCTGCCCACCTATCAACAAACTTTACCTCATTTCCTAAGGCCAGGTATTGCAGCGTGCGGGGAAGTTTTGGGTCCCTGCTCCCTCCAGCTCTCTCCCCTGGCCCGGCACCCAGCACCACCAGTGGCACAGGGAGGCTCTGAGCGGCCGCCCCTCAGAGACACCGGTTCCATTACTGGCTGAAGTCCTCTGTAGAGTTCCAGCACCACTCTTGCCATTTAGAGCCTGCCCTTTGGAACTTTGGAGCTCTGGAACTCCGGGTCCACCCTGGTTGAGGCACTCAGCGTGAGACCCCAAGCCAGAGGACCCAGACAAGCGGAGAAAAACAGATCTGCTTAAACTGCCTTGCCATTCTCCAGGCAGAGACTTCCATTGCCCCGCCCACCTAGCAACAAACTTTACCTCAGCTCCTAAGGCAACAGTGTGAAACAGGAGACAAAGCCCCACCCCTATGCTGCAACGAAAAACAAAAAGGAGAGGCTGGAATCGGAGATCACAGAAGTGACTCTAGACTGATCGCTTATTTTGACTTATGATTTTATCATTGAAACTGTTGGTCTAGATTACGTTTGGTGTTTACCTTCTGACTTATACTGTTTCTTGATTTTTTTGGCCTGTCTCTGTTTAGCTATCAATATTCTTTAGGGAATCTTTCTTACCTGTCTTTTTT
>NW_007259706.1:2115-2920 GCF_000164805.1 Carlito syrichta | reverse complement strand
GAGAAAATTGGCTTCTGGCATTTATAAAGTAATACAGTTGGGACTCTAACAATGGCAATAATTAAACAGTGGGAAAGAGACAAAATTGCAGATAAATGAAGCAGTTTGATATGGTTTTAAAAGTTGGCCTTAGAAGTGAATTCCAATTCTGGCTTTTATACTCACTAAGTATACTCACTATTTAAACTCCATAGTGCCCAATTTTCTCACAAATGAAATAGATAAATAATACTTAGTTTTAGGTATTATTGTGGGAAAGGAAAAGGGCTATCGTTTCTTGAAGTTCTGTTAGGACTGGAGATACAACAAGCTAAGAGCGTCAGGGAAGGATAGAGATAAAAGGTAACATTCAACTGAGGGAGAATGAGGACTATAGGCAATTATAAGAACAGAAAGATCCACCTAGATGGATGTTAAGTAATCACTAATGATGAGGTGTTAGGTGCTAGTGGATCTCTGGAGCAGAGGAGGTAGAAGAGGAAAGTGTGAGGAGACAGTAAAGGTAAGTAGTGGCAATGTTGGGATCCTTAGAGTAGTCTGATAGTGGACGTTTTCATGTGCCCTGTAGGGAATCAAAGAGTATTTGAAAAAGGTAGCGCACTTCCGAGAGACGCTCAAGTCGCACGAAGCGGAGCTGGAGAAGACCAACAAATTCGTCAAGGACGGGAAGTCGCTCATCGGCGCACTCAAGAAGTGCCTTGAAGGAAAGTTCAAAAATCAATGGATCGGAGACGGGGCAAGATGGCGACGGCATAGGTGAACTTGTGAGATTCTCTGAACGTGAGTTCCCCAAAAAGGCTATCAC
>NW_007259706.1:1210-2017 GCF_000164805.1 Carlito syrichta | reverse complement strand
CAACACTTAAGAAAGTACTAAACACAGAAGAAAAGGAAAAAAGAACAACGTTCTTCACAAGAGTACAGGGAAAAGAATAAAATATACACGAACCAACCCCAAAAGCAAAAGAAAGACAAAAAAAAAAAGAAAAAGAAAAAAGAAAAAACCAAGTGGAAGAACAATAACTCAATAAGAACTCCATGATAGGGACGAACTCTCACATTTCAATAATTAGTCTGAATGTGAATGGACTAAACGCACCACTGAAAAGACATAGAATGACAAAATGGATAAAATATCACCAGGCAACAATATACTGCCTTCAAGAGACCCATCTCACTAGAAAGGACATACACAGACTCAAAGTAAGAGGATGGGAAACAAATTTTCAGGCGAATGGAACACAAAAGAAAGGAGGAGTCACGATCCTAATTTCAGACAAAATACCATTTAAGCTATCAAAAATTAAAAAAGATACAGAGGGCCACTACATAATGATAAAAGGTTCACTCCATCAACAAGAAATATCTATCCTAAACATATATGCACCCAACATAGGTGCACCAACATTCATAAAGCAACTTCTAGGAAAACTAAAGAAAGACATTGACTCTAACACCATAATAACTGGGGACTTTAATACACCACTCACAACCTTAGACAGATCATCAGGACAAAAAATCAGCAAGGAGATCCGGAACCTCAATGAGACTCTAGACCAAATGGACTTAATTGATACCTATAGAACACTCCATCCAAAGACCACAGAATACACATTCTACTCATCACCACATGGAACATATTCTAAGATCGACCACATAATTG
>NW_007259706.1:0-1190 GCF_000164805.1 Carlito syrichta | reverse complement strand
CCGATTTTATTGACCTGTGTCTGTGTAGCTATCAGTACTCCTTAGGCAATCTTTCTTACGTGTCTTTCTTCACTTCTTCCCGATCCTGTGACTGTTTTTCACCTGATAGCTGGTATGTATATCTGTTATCCCTCTCGCACTTCTCTCTTTCGCTCATTTTGACCTATGATTTTATCATTGTAACTGCTAGTTTAGATCACGTTTGTTGTTTACCTTCTGACTTACACTGTTTCTCGATTTTATTGCCCTGTCTCTGTGTTGCTTCAGTACTCTTTAGTACTATGTAGCTATCAGTACTCTTTCTTACGTGTCTTTCTTCACCTCTTCCCTGCCCTGTGTCTCGTTCTCACCTGATAGATGGTATGTATATCTGTTTTCCCTCTTGCGCTTCTCCCTTTCTAACTCCCTATTGACCCCCCCTTCCTCCATTATTTTCCTCTTCTATATGCCCCCTTTTTAAATCTAGGGACCAAGACTGCAAACTGCTGAATAGACAGACTGTAAAGCAGAGGGAAAAGTGAACAAAACCAGAAGACCCTCATAAGGAAGAACAGGTCATTGCAGAAGAGAAATAAAAGCAACCCCACCTTCCCTCAAAAACAGAATTGAAGAGGGGGAGGGAAAGGGGTAAAGGGAGAAAAATCTACAGAAATGAAGAAAAACCAAAAGAAGAGTATGGGTCTCTCCCAGACGCC
Organism: Carlito syrichta; assembly: GCF_000164805.1. Lineage (NCBI taxonomy): Eukaryota > Metazoa > Chordata > Mammalia > Primates > Tarsiidae > Carlito > Carlito syrichta. The sequence goes on along the minus strand of NW_007259706.1, from coordinate 495 downwards.
TGGGAGAGCAGACACTGAGAAAATTGACTTTGGAATACAAACAATGAAAAGTCCCCAGAATGAAGGGTCTCAAAATGCAAATGTAGATATCAAAACAATAATGGAGAGATTAAAAAGAATTGAGGAGACACAAGAAGAAACTAGGAAGGAGCTGATATCTGAGATAACAGTAATAAAGAATACTGTGAATGAAATAAATAACAAATTGATAAGCATGGAAAGCAGAATTACCCAAGCAGAAGAAAGAATCTCAGAGCTTGAGGACCAAAATATAGAAATAACCCAAACTCTTAAAAACACAGAAAATAAGCTAAAAAAGACAGAACAAAACCTTCAAGAGATGAGTGACTACCTCAAGAGGCCTAACCTAAGAATAATCGGACTCCCTGAGGCAGAAAGAGAAACAGAGACCACATTGGAACAAACTTTCCACGAGATCATTCAAGAAAATTTCCCTCATCTAATCAGTGATACAAAATTCAAACACAGAGATTC
>NW_007259705.1:5480-6208 GCF_000164805.1 Carlito syrichta | reverse complement strand
TAAGTCCACTAGTTATGTCAGCTAGCTAGCTAGTTAAATCAGTTACTTAAGTTGGCTAGCTAGCTACATAGCTAGCTAGTATGCTAGCTAGTCATTTCAGCTAGTAAAGTCAGCTGGTTTGCTAGGTAGCTAAAGAGTTAAGTCAGCTAGTTATGTCAGTTGGCTAGTTAGTTAAGTTAGTTAGTGAAGTCAACTGGCTAGACTCCTGCCTAGCTGGTTAGTTAGCTAGTTACGTTAGCTGGCTAGCTAGCTGGCTAGCTAGTTAAACCACCTTGTAATGTCAGCTCGTTAGCAAGCTGGTTAGCTAGAAAACTAGGTAGTTAAGTCAGCTGGCAAGCCAGAGGGATATGTGGGTAGCTAACTATTTAGTCATCTGGCTATCCAGCTGGCCAACTAGGTAGCTATACAGTTATGTAAGCCTGCTAGCCAGCTGACTAGTTACTTAAGTTACCTAGTTATGTCAGCTGTCTAGACAGTTGGCTAGCTGTGTAGCTAGCTAGTTATGTCAGCTGTCCAGCCAGCTGGCTATCTAGTTAGGTAACCTTGTTAAGTCAGCTGGTTATACAACTGGCTAGCTAGGTGTCTAGCTAGTTATGTCATTTGTCCAGCCAGATGGCTGCCTAGTTAAGTCACACAGTTAAGTCAGCTGGCTAGCCAGCTGTCTAGCTAGGTAGCTTGCTACTTAAGTCAGCTGACTAGACAGCTGGCTATCTAGTTAAGTCACTTAA
>NW_007259705.1:3793-4484 GCF_000164805.1 Carlito syrichta | reverse complement strand
GCCACATAGCTAGCTACTTAAGCCAGATGGCTAGAAGTGTAGCCAAACATTTGGCTAGCTAGTTAAGTCAGCTTGCTAGTCAGCTATTCATCCAACTTGCTAGGTATCTACTTAAGTCAGTTAGATATCAAGCTAGCTAGTTAAGTCAGTTAGCAAGTCAGGTAATTATTCAATTAGCTAGTTAATTCAGCTAGCTATACAGCTTGCTAGTATGATAGCTAGCTCGTCAACTAGATAGTTAAGTCAGCTATCCAGCTAACTAACCAGCTAGCCAGCTAACCATCTAGCTAGCAAAGTCAGCTAGCTAAGTCAGTTAGCTCACTAGTTAGCTAACTATTTAAGTCAACTACTTAAGTCTGTTGCATAACTAGTTAGCTAATTAGTTAAGTCAGCTAGTTATTTAGCTAGTTAAATAGTTAGCTAACTATTTAATTCAGGTATTTAAGTCAACTAGCTAACTATTTAAGTTGGCCAGTTTAATCAGCTACCTAAGTAGTTAAGTCACCTACCTAATTCAGTTAAGTCAGCTTTCTAATTAAGTCAGCTGGTTAAGACAGCTAGCTAGCTAGTTAGCTAAAAGGTTATGTCAGCAGGTTGAGTCAGTAATTAGCTAGTTAACTATGTGGTTAAGTCAGCTGGTTAAGTCATCTAGCTTGCTAGTAGCAAACATGTGAGTCAGCTGGTTGAGTAG
>NW_007259705.1:0-3446 GCF_000164805.1 Carlito syrichta | reverse complement strand
ACTGTCTAGCTAGGTAGCGAGGTTGTTAAGTTAGTGGGCTAGCCAGCTGGCAAAGTAGTTAATTCAGAAAATTAAATCAGCTGGCTGGCCAACTGGCAAGGTAGGTACCTAGCTAGTTAAGTGAGCTAGATAGCTGCATGGCTAGATAGTTATGTCTTCTAGTTAGGTAAGCTGGCTAGTCAACTAGCTAGCTGGTTAAGTCAGCTAATTTAGTCAGCTATCTAGACAGCTGGCTAGGTAGGTAGCTAGCGAGATAAGTCAGCTTGCTAGCCGGCTGGCTAGCTGTTCAAGTCAGTTAGTTCAGTCAGCCGGCTAGCCTGCTGGCAAGGTAGGTAGCTCTCTAGTTAAGTGAGCTGGCTAGCCACTTTGTTAGCTTAAGTCAGCTTGGTAAGTCAGTTGGCTAGTCAGCTTGATAGATAGATAGCCAGGTAGTTAATTTAGCTGGCTAGCCAGCAGACGAGCTGGTTAACTCAGTTAGTTAAGTCAGCTGTATACCAGCTGGCTAGCTTGTTAAGTGAGCTCGTTAAGTCAGTTGTCTATTCAACTGGTTATTTAGTTAAAAAGCTAGTAAAATCAAATGACTATCCATCAGGCTAGCCAGTTATTTCAGCTACTTAAGTCAGCTGACTAGCTTGGAAGTTAACTATATAAGTCAGCTAGTTATGTCAGCCAGATAGCTATTAAGTCAGCTAGTTAAGTCAGCTGACTATCTAGATAGCTAACTAGGCAGCTAGCTAGGTAAGTCAGCTAGTTAAGACAGCTGGCTAGCTAGGTAGCTAGCTGTTTAAGTAAGCCCGTTTAGTCAGCTTTCTTGCGTGTTAAGTTAGTGAGAATAATCAGCAGGCTAGACAGCTGCCTGGCTGGATAGCTATCTATTTAATCATCTGGCTAGCCAGTTAGCTATCTAGTTAAGTAACCTTGTTAAGTCAGCTCACTAGCAAGCTGATTAGGTACGTAGCTAGGTAGTTAAGTCAACTGGCAAGCCAACGGGCTACATAGTTAGCTAGCTAGATAACTCAGTTGGTTATCCATTTGTCTAGCTAGGTAGCTAGGCAGTTAGGTCAGCATGCTAGCCAGCTGGATAGCTACATGAGCGACCTATTTAAGTCAACTTGCTAGACAACTGTATAGCTAAGTTGCTAGATAGTTGTCAGCTCTCTAGCCTGCTGTCTAGCTGGTTAAGCCACCTAGTTAAAGCAACCGGATATACAGCTGGCTAGCTAGGTGATTTGCAACTTAAGTCAGCTGTCTAGTAAGCTGGCTAGCAGTTAAGTCACCTATTAAAGTCAGCTAGGTAGCCAGCTGGCTAGCTATATAGCAAACTAGTTAATTCAGCTGTCTAGCAAGCAGTCCAGCTATTTAAGTCAACTAGTTAAGTCAACTGGCTACCTAGGTAGTGAACTTCTTAAGTCAGCTGGCTTGCCAGCTGGCTAGCTAATTAAGTGAGCTAGTTAAGTATGCTGACTGGCAAGGTAGCTAGCTAGAGGTAGAGTGCTAGTTAAGTCAGCTGGGTAGCCAGCTGGTTAACTATTTATGTCAGGTAGTTGTGCCAGCTTGCTAGCTGTTTAAGTCATCTAGTTAAGTTAGTTGGATAGCCAGCTGGATAGCTAGATACCAAGGTTGTTAATTCAACTACCCAGCTAACTAGCCAGCTGACAACTAGGTAGCTGCCTAGCCAGCCAGCTGGGAAGCCAATTGAATTATCTTGCTGACTTAACTAGCTAGCCAACTGTCTAGCCAGCTGACTTAATTTGCGTACTACTTAGTCAGACAGCTGGCTAGCCATCTGACTTAAATAGTTGACTTAATCAGATAGCCAGCTGTCTAGCAGGCTGAGTTAAATGTCTAGCTACCTAGCTAGTCAGTTGGATAGCCAGCTGAATTAACTAGCTAGGTACCTATGTAGGCTGGTGTCTTGCCAGCTGACTAAACTACCTAGCTACCTAGATATCCAGCATGTTAGGGAGCAGACTTAACAAGGTTACTTAAGTAGCTAGCTAACTGGCTAGCCAGCTGACTTAATTATCTAGCTACACAGCTAGGCAGTTGGCTAGCCAGCTGAGTTAAATTGCTTACATAACTAGCTAGCAAGTTGACATAACTAGCTGAATTAACCAGCTGCTACCTATCTAGCCAGCTGTCTAGCTAGGTAGCAATCTAGTTAAGGCAGTTGGTTTACCAGCTAACTAGCTGGTTAATTCAGTTAGTTTAGAGAACTGGAAAGCCAACTGACAAGGGAGGTAGTTAGCTAGTTAATCAGCTAGATAGCTTCCTTGCTAGCTAGTGATGTCAGTGAATTAAGTCAACTGGCTAGTCAACTGTCTAGCTGGTTGTCAGCTAGTTTAGTCAGCTGTCTAGCCAGCTGGCTAGATAGATACATAGCTAGATAAGTCAGCATGCAAGCCAGCAGGCTAGCAGTTCAAGTCAGCTAGTTAAGTCAGCTGGCTAGGCAGCTGACTAGCTGTTTAAGTCAGCTAGTTAAGTCAGCTGGCCTCAACTGGCTAGCTAGGTAAGACAGCTCATTAATTCAGTTGACTATCCAGCTGTTTAGCTAGTTAAAATGCTAGTCAAGTCAGATCGCTATCCCTCTGGCTAGCCAGTTATTTCAGCTAGTTAAATCAGCTGGCTAGCTAGGAAGTTAGCTATATAAGTCAGCTAGTGATGTCAGCTAGATAACTAGTTAAGTCAGCTAGATAAATAGTTAAGTCAGCTGGCTAGTTAACTTAACTAGCTGACTTAACTAGCTAGCTACCTAGCTAGTCAGCTGACTTAAATAGTTATCTAACAAGCTAGTTACTAGCTGGCCAACTAACTTAAATAGTTAGCTGCATAGCTAGCTAGCTGACTTAACCAGCTAGCTAATTAGTTAGCTTACTCATTATATAACGTGCTAGATAGGTGACTTAATTATCTTACTTAACTCATTAGCTAATGAGCTAGCTAGCTGACATAACAAGCTGGCTTAAATCGTTAGCTAGCTAGGTAGTTAGGTGACTCATCCAGCTGACTTAACTCGTTAGCTAACTAGCCAGCTAGCCTACTCAACCAGCTGACTCAGCCCGTTTCCTAACTTGCTAGCTAGCTGACTCAACCAGCTGACTTAATACGTTAATTAACTAGCTAACTGCCTGACTCAACCTGCTAACTTATTCCATTAGTTAACTAGCTAGCTAGCTGTCTTAACCAGTTCACAATATTAGTACAGTTGCTTAGCTAGCTGTCTTAACAGTCAGACTTAACTAGTTAGCTAGCAAACATAACTATGTGAATTAAATATTTAGCTAACTATTTAACTAGCTGTATGACTATCTGACTTAATTAGCTAACTATTCAGGAAGTAGACTTAAGTAGCTGACTTAAATAGCTCACACGTGAGCTGACTTAGCTAACTGACTTAACTAGTTGGCTAATGAGATAACTTGCCCACTTAACAAGTTGGTTAAGGA
>NW_007259704.1:52467-67376 GCF_000164805.1 Carlito syrichta | reverse complement strand
GTTGGAGTCTCACTCTGTTGCCCAGACTGGAGTGCAGTGGCCGCTCCCGGCCACCGCAGCCTCAACGCGCTGGGCTCCGGCGATCCTTCTGCCTCAGCCTTCCAAGTAGCTGGAATTACAGGCATGCGCTACCATACCCAGCTGATTTTTTGATTTATTGTGGAGATGAGGTCTCACTGCCCAGGCGGGTCTCGAACCCACGGGCTCAGGCAATTCACTCACCTCAGTCTCCCAAAGGCGCGGGATTACAGGCTGAGCCACCGAACCCGGCTCATTAATTCTTAATCCTGGAGACACCCAAGCATCTAATTTGCTTGTACTTGCTTCTAGTCTTATTTGGTGCTACAAAGTCTCATAACTAGATAAATCATCTCCAGTGTAAATTTCATGTTTTCCAAACAGAGACAAGAGTACTGAAAAATTAATGGATGTTTGACAATGAATGATTTTTTTTTGTTTTTCAGGAGAGGATAAATTGTTCAACTACTTGATGGGCTTGGTGGGAAATGAAGGGGAATGTGACTTAAAGGTAAGTCACACCTAGGTCTTGTAAGCATCTAAAGTACTGTGCCAAAAAGTTTAAACTCGTCATGTAGGTAATGGGAGTCAACGAGAGAATCTACGTGGGTGAATGACAATTTTTAGAGCTGTATTTTCAGAATTTTGACAAATGTGAGAAAGATGATTGACATGTGAAAAATAGTTGCAGTCCATCAGACTATTTAGGCTGTTAAGAATGCGTAATTTTTTATCCAATCCAGCTTCGATGGGCAACACGGTTAGTTCTATATTTTTGCTATTGTGAATAGAGTTGCATATACACAATGGAATATTATGCAGCCAAAAAGAAGGACAAGTATAAGGACATTGCAGCAAATTGGATGGATTTGGAACCTATCATACCCAGTGATTTATCACAGAAACAAAGAACTGAGTTCCATATGTTCTCACTCATAAGGTGACCTTGAACAATTATAATGCTATTAGAAAGCGACTGGCAGTAGTGGAAAACTGTCGAGGGAGAGGGTGGGACTGGCAGTTGAGGGAAACTGCTAGGGGAGGGAGGGGCATACCTCATCAACAAGGGTACCTGCATGATCAGTGTTTGTATACCTAACCCTCAATTGTACCCCACATCGTTATAATAAATGAATAAATTAAAATAAATAAGTAAATAAATAAAACACTCAAAAAAGAATGTGCAATTATGAGGCATGATGGCCTGAACTGGGCAGCTAGAATAGGAATGAAGAAATGATCCTCTTTTATCTTGTTCTTTAGTGAAATAATGTCTTGAATAATGTTTCTAAGGGGTTACAGCACTACAGGAGACCTTCTAAAAAAAATCTCTGGGCTCTTTAATAAGATGACATATCAATTCATCTTTTTCATGGGAAACAAATGGGTTTGCCAAACTATTTTCTCTAGGTACAGTTTGGTATGTATCTTTCCACAGATGCAGTTGTTATTCATACTGCAGCAAGGGATTATAACAGGTAATGTTTCCAAAATTTCTTTGAGAGGTATTTTTGTGTGTGTGGAGATTATGCCTGCTTGAACCTGCCTGAAATGACTTGAGAGGGTTATAATTGAATTGTCATCAACATTATACAATCTCTACCCAAGGAGGTGATAAAAATGTTTCAAAATATTTTCTACTTCTAAAGCAGCCACTGAGCTTGACCATAGAGCATGGCTTGAGTTTGCTAGCAGACCTCTCTGTGTGGCTTTATGACCAGGTAAGTGGAGGGTCCTATATAACTCTGGTGGAAAACGTACAACTCGGGAAGATGGATGGAAGCAGGAAGAATAGAGTCTGATTGTTGGTTAGCACTATCTTGGATAGGAAATGAGGCATAGTATAAATTATTTTGTACTATCTTTTCTCTTTATTTTGATGCACTGAAATTTCCAACTCACTGTAAAAAAATATTCTAAAGTCTGGGCTGAAGAGAAATTTTCAATTTTGTCATATACTGTAATAACTTTTCTTATGATCAACACTTTTCCCCTAATTTGTTGTTTGCAGTACTAGAATAGAGGTAGCTAGAATGTGTATGTAGTAGCAGCTTGAAAGATAATAACAATAAATCGTAATTATATTGTTTTTTGACTCAATATTTCCTTGCTGCATAACCTTAGTTTTACATATTTTTTCTGTCATTTCAGTGAGATGTTAGAAGGTTACATAAGTACTTTTTTTGTTAAATCAGTCATCACAAACAGAAATTCAATTATTAATCTTTAACAAATAGGCCATAAATCAGACATTAATTTAGCCTACTCTCATTAGAATAAATGAAATTGATGTTTTACATAAGGCTTTGTCTCTTATAAAGTTCTCTTTTTCTGTATTTTTTTAAGGTTGGCTATATTCTTCCCAGCCTCCTGCAATAATGTCAGTTTTTAGAGGGCAGGATACTGAATTTCTCATGTTTGGTGCAGCCTCTGCACAGTATTACCACATTTGCCTCATTGAATAAACCTGTGTAAAATCGATCTCAATAGTATAACTGTTAGCCCAGGCGTAAAAGCACTTTTATTAAGATCTCAAGTCATTTAAAGTTACAATAACATGGACATATAAATATTGACAGTGCATTTTTAACTTACTTATCCCCCTTTTTTTGGAGTTGGTATCTCACTCTGTCATCCATACTGAAGTGTATGCACAATCATGACTCATCGTGCCCTAGGGCTTCTGGTTATCTTCAACAACACTGCATTATGTACTTCTGTGTCAAATTTTTTGTTAAGGATGAGATATAAAGAGAGATAAATTGAAATCCTGGTCATCTAGTAGGAATGATATTTCATTAGAAGTTGGAAATCCATTTAAGTTTTCTAAAAAAGAACATTCAAGTTCTTCTCTTGACTAGTTCCATAACATGTGACACTAGGCACTTACTCTGTATTGTCCTTCAGTATGACAGAAACACAATATGTAGTTCTTTTTTCTTTCATTTTTATTTTAGATTCAGGGAGCACACATGAATGTTTGTCATGTTGAGTAGTGATGGGGATTGGGTCTCAGGTGGCCCATTCCTCAGATAGTGAACGTTGTACCCCACAGGTAGTTTCTGAACTCGAAGCTCCCTCTCCACCTTCCCCTTCCTGGTGTCCCCAGTGTCTATTATTTCCATCTTTGACCATTTAGCTTCCATATATGAGTGAGAACGTGATGTTTAGCTCTTATTTCTGAATCAGTTCATTTAGGATGATGATCTCCAGCTAAATCTATGTTGCTGTGAATAATATGATTTCATTCTTCTATGACTGTGTAGTATTCTGTGGTGTCTATATACCACATTTTCTGTATCCAGTCAATTGTCGGTGAGCACTTAGGTTGGTGCCATGAATTTTCTATTGTGAATAGTGCTGCAATGAATGTACAAATACAGGTATCCTTTTCAGATATTGATTTCTTTCCTCTGGGTAGATACCTAGTAGTGGGATTGCTGGGTCAAATGGTAATTCAACTTTTAGTACTTTGAGACCTCTACATACTGCTTTCTATAGAGGTTGAACTAATTTACAATCCCACCAACAGTGGATGGACATTGTCTTTTCTCCCGAACTGGGTCAACACTTGTTGTTCCTTGACTTTCTAACAATAGCCATTTTTGCTGCTGTGAGGTGATAACTCATTGTTGTTTTAATTTTCATTTCTCTGATGATTGGTGATGTTGAACCTTTTTTCATATGTTTATTGAGAAGTGTCTATTCATGTCCTTTGCCCATTATTTGATGGAATTATATTGTGTGTGTTGAATTATTTGTGTTCCTAGTATACTCTTGATATTAATTCTTTGTGAGACATAATTTGGAAATATTTTCTTCCATTCAGTAGGATTTATGTTCACTCTGTTGATTATTTCTTTTGTTTTGCAGAAGTTCTTATCTTGTGGGCTATGTGGTAAATAAGGTGCTTTATCTGATGAGCAGGAAGGAGAAATGAGTATCAACAATTTTTCAATATTCCAGATCTTTTACTTCTTATCACACATGCATACACCCAAAAACTTACACACACACACACACACACACACACACACACACACAGACACACACACACCCCATACCAAAATGGCCTTCATTCATGATTGTGGCCAAAGCTATTTCCATTCTATTATTATCATTGGGGTGAAAAAGAGTTTGAGAAAAAGAATGCATGTCCTTATTCCTAGCAATAAATCTCATTGTAGAATATATGAAATCCTGGGTACTGAAGAAATCGAGATAAGATCTACTGGGGAAAAAAGAAATATCTGTTGAAATTTTTCAAGATTTCATTTAATGATAGTTTGGGAATCCACAGGGGTTAGTGATTGAATTAACATGAAAGAATACAAACTGTAGTTACAGCTTTGTTCATTTTAGGTTTTGATGTTTCATATGCTTTTATTTCTGTTTCTGTAGGAATTCAGTTTTCTTTACCCAGCAAGTGACTGTGATAGGGTATGGATTTTAATATATGTTGCGCAATACACACAAATACTGCTTTTCTAAACCTTAAAAAGTTTTGTTTAATGTACACAAGTTCAGAGTTAGGAAGTATTAACTTCAATCACACAACAATTTTCCATGGTATCTCACTTATTTATTTGAGTCAAAGTCTTACTCTATTGCCCAGGCTGGAGTGCAGTGTCACACTCACAGCTTCTGCAGCCTTGACCTGCTGCACTCAGGTGCTCCTCACACCTCAGCCTTCCAAGTGGCTGGAACTATAAGCAAATGCCACCACACCTAGCCAATTTTTTGATTTACTGTAGAGAGTATGTCTCGCCAGTTTCTCAGGCTGGTCTTAAACCCCTGGGCTTAGGCAATCCTCTTTCCTGCGCCTCCCAAAGTGCTAGGATTATAGGCATGTGCTACTATGCCTAGCCAGTATCTCACATTTTTATATGTCTTGTAATCAAAGGCACTATCTCATCTCAGACTATCTTTTTAAGCATGTGTAGCAAACAGTCTTGGAAGATAAGGACAGTGTTTCCTTCCAGCGTAAAGGGCAAGTTTGTTTACTGTGCAGTCTAATAAATAAAATGTCTGTCTCTGGGCTAAGCAGGCTTTCGTTCCAAGATAGAAGATTTGGGTTGCATAACTTCAGAGTTCCGTCTCTATAATGTATCTCAGTATTTGTACAGGTGTCCTCTGGCCCTCTTTGCAGTGATTCATGAGAACTGGGGCTCAGAGACCTGGTGCTAACATGGTAATGATCTGACTATCGTTAGTGTTGATAGTAAAAAACTAAACTTTGTCTCTGACTCAGGAGTTTGATGTTTTCTGCCAGCACCTGTGAAACTGTGCCAGGCTAATATCTCCTGCCCCAATTTATTGAGATGTAAATGGTATACAATAAACCGCACATAATTAATGCAAACAGTTTTGGTGAGTTTGAACATATGTATAGATGGGTTATAATCACACAGTCCAGGTAATTTATCATATATCTAAAAGCTTCTTGGTGTCCACCTTCCTGACTTTCTTGTTGTCAGAACAATGAACATGTGATTTACCCTATGATTAAATGTTTAAGTACACAATACCTTACTGTTAAGTATAAGCACTATGTTGTAGCAGATCTCTGGAACTTAACTCCTATTGTGTCACTGTAACTTTGTATTCATTGAACAACAACTCCTTATGTCTCTCCCTCTCCATCTCTTGGTAACTATCATTCTATTGTTCCTTCTATTTTAGATACCTCATATAAGAGAATCATATACTATTTGCTCTTCTGTTTCTGGCATATTTCATTAAGCATAATGTGTTTTAGGTCCATTCATGTTGTTTCCATACCTTGGCCGTTGTGAATAATGCTGCAATGAACATGGGAATACAGATATCCCTTCGAGATCCCAATTTCAATACCTTTGGATATAGACACAGAATTGGGATTGCTGGGTCAAAGACTAGTTCTATTTTTAATTTTTTGAGGGGCCTCCATACTGTGCCACGCCATTTTACATTCCCACCAAAAACATAGAAGAGTTCCCTTTTTTCCACACCCTCTCCAACCTTTTTTTTTTTTTTTTTTTTTAAATAATAGCCATCCTACAAGTATGAGGTGATATCTCACTGTGGTTTTGATTATAATTTCCCTAATGATTAGTAATGTTGAGCATTTCTTCACATAGTACCTGCTGGCTATTTGTATGTCTTTTTTGGAGATATATCAATTCAAATTCCTTGTCCATTGCTCTTATAGGGTTATTTGTTATTTTGCTATTGAGTTTTAGGAGTTCCTTATATATTTTGGAAATTAATCTTTCATCAGGTATATGGCTAGCAAATATTTTCTCGTATTCCATAGGTTGCCCTTTTACTCTATTGGTTGTTTCCTTTGCTGTGCAGAAACTTTTTAGTTTGAAGTAGTCCCACTTATCTGTCTTTGTTTTTGTTTTGTTGTTTGTCTTTTGGTGTCACATGCAAGCAAGCATTACTGAGAACATTATCAAGCAGCTCTTCCCCTACGTTTTCTGTTTTCTTCTAGGAGTTTTAGTTTTAGATCTTATGTTCAAATTTTTAATCTATTTTGAGTTAATTTTTGTGTATGGTGGAATAGTTCATTTTCATTATTTTGCATGTGGTTATCCAGTTTTCCCAACATCATTAATTGAAGAGACTATTCTTTCCCCATTGTGTGCTCTTGACACTCTTGCCAAAGATCAATTGACTGTATATGAGTGGGTTTATTTGTGGGTGCTCTCTTCTGACCTATTGGTCTCACGTCTGTTTTTATGCCAGTACCATGCTGTTTTGGTTAGTGTAGGTTTGTAATATATTTTGAAATCAGAAAATCCAGGCTTGTTTCCTTGCTTAAACTTGCTTTGGCTAGTTGGTGTGGCAAGCTAACTTGCAAGGTTCCAAGTTGTTGAAAAATCTCAGACCCTTCACAGATATAAGAGGTCATAAATGATTTCTATTACGGAACAGATAACACTAAGATATGGATCCTCAGTAATGATGTATCAATGGCATGATGCCACATTGTTTCTTTTATTCCCAAGGTGACACAGCTTCATTATTATTATTGTTATTATTATTAAAATACTGGAGCTGATTTTCACCACCTGTTTCACTGGAAGTCATCTTGAAGTGAGACTTTGCTGAGTATTTTATTGAACATGAGGTGAGATTAAAAAAAATATTCTGTGTGCTTCAAATGTTGTGTGTGTGTGTGTGTGTGTGTGTGTGTGTGTGTGTGTGTGTGTGTGTGTGTGTTTTGAACCCACATGAGTGAAGCTTGGAATTATTGCCCTAACCTATAATCAATAACTCTCTTCATAAAAGAAGTTTTTGATTTTCAAATGCATGGAAATTACTGTCCTTTGCTCCTTGTTTTCTCTGCTTATCAGTTGCTATGGGAAGTTTGCTGATAAATTTTTAAGTAAGGCCGTGAGTCAGGTAGTTGGCTAAAGCAATCTTTTTTGGTCATTTGGTTCTGTGTCAATATCAGTTTGCCTTTTGATCATTACTTCTTGAAGGCAGAGCCTCTGCCTTATTTGTTTTTGAATCTCCATGCTAGTCTGTATCTGCTCTGGGACACAGAGTGCCCATTTCATGTTGATGTGTTTGAATTAATGAAGACAAATAATTGAATTAAAACATAGTAAATAGGCACATTTTCAGTAGAACTATTGTCCAGAGAAAATTAAGAGAATGATTTGGTTCAGGCAGAATATTCTGCTCATTTCAAATATTCAACTGTGTTTTCAAAATGGGGATTTAATGATCTTCATTTGTTGTTTTTGTAATCTTTTAATTACTTCTCATATGAATGCCCAAATAAAGAAATAACTAAAGCAAACACTTACTTAAAATTGATCGAGTGGCAGATATTGTTCTAAGCTCTCTTTTTGTTACCTTATTTACCATCCAAAAGCTAATAATGGAACTATTTTTACCTCCATGGTACGAGCGAGAAATTGGCTATAGGAAGAACAGAACTTGCTTTAAGGCCACACAATGAGTTATCAAGACAATCAGACATCAAATGAAGACTGCTTGATTCCAGGACAGTGTCCTAATCAATACCACTTAGATTAGGGCAGAGGAGGGCAGATATACAAGTGCCTATATTAAAGGTGACCTACAATTTGCTGCAACTGGCCAGAATACGTTGAAAGAGAACTGAGATGTGAACTATTCTGAAACAATTTTCTGTTGCAGAAAACCAAAATTTTGCTCTATAAAAGCATTATTTTTTCTTTATTTGGCAAGTGTCTATTTTTTGAGCATTTTGACTGAAGCCCTTTATATATGGGTATCGGTAGGAAGGAAAAACATACATTGTAATTGACCTGAGACTGAATTTTATAAGAAACATGACTAATAGCAAGTGTTCAAATAGTGTTTTCTTGATAGACTGAGGATGGTATTAGAATTCTCAGTTGTTATATCATTTAAGATTAGTCTATAATTTTAGCTTACAAAATTTTTTTATGCCATCACCCCTTTGTGAGAATGTATATCCAGATGTTATGTTCTATTAGAGCATAAGTTCTTTAGTAAATTCTATGTTTCTATTGTATGGTATCACAGTCAATTAATAGGATGGTGATTCAATTTAGAGTAATTCTACAAGTATATAATATAGGGACATTTTACAAATTAAATAATTAGGCCAAGAATAAAAATCTTATTAATTTTAAATAAAATTAATTTTACAATATTTATATAAGGAAGTGCATTTCTTCAAAATGTTAGCTCTCACAGTTTTAATTGTTATGTCTGATGACGCTCAGGAATATTTTTGAGATAAGTAAAATGTCTTTTAAAATTTGTTTTTTATAATTTCAACTAAATATCTGAAATAAATTGCTAAAACATATTGTGGATCGTCAGGAGACCACTTATAACCAAGTACTAAAATAGCATTTGACAGTTAGCATTCAGTGTTTGCTTTGGCTGATCTTCTTAATCTCTACTCTACTGACACTTTAGACTAGATGATTCTTTGTTGTGACAGAATCTATTTGTCCTTGCATTGCAGGATGTTTAGCAGAATCCCTGGCCTCTATCTTCTAGATGCTGGTACTTCTCTTCCTAGTTGTGACCATAAAAAATGTCTCCAGATATTGCCATGTGTCCTTTGAAGGACAAAATTACCCCCTTGGAGAAGATCTGTGTATTGTTACTAGAATGTGTTTCATCTAAGGGGTATTTTAAATGTGGGATAATGTAAAAAGAACAAAGAACATAATACATAAATGATGCATTTTATGCTAAGCAAGGGTCAGTTTACATCACAGTGCACTGCACAGTTGAAAGTTTTCAATAGCTTTAATAGAGAAAAATCTTAGAACACTTGATCCATCAGATATCACAAGATAGCATGTGTTCTGAACTAAGATGAAAAACCTGTGTTAATTATTATATTTATATATGGTTGCAGCATAATAGAATTATCTATTATACTAAATTAATGTTGTTAGTTTGAATTTTATGGCTTTTATAATTTTGTTTGTATGTTTTGGTAAATTATTTTTGGTTTCAGAATTAAAGTTCTAAGCATAAGCTCTAAGCATAAGGAGTTTATATTTAGTGTTGTATTTATACACATTTAACAAACAATAATAAAATAATTTGTCAACACCAGAAAGCTTCAAAAATAAATTTTTTCCATTGAAAAAATTAGTACATTTCTGAAAGTTGAGAAACGCTGACTTTAGGGTGCTTGAAGCTGGGTAGTGGAAGGCGTAGCAGGTCAACAGGAAGGGACGTCAGTGAGAAGTATGAGGAAAACTCCAGATTTAGATGCTAGACTTCTACTACAACATTTTAATTTGTGCCACTATATAAGAAATAAAAATCAACATTGTTTTAACTGAGTTATTGTATATATTTCCCTTTGATTAAAAAATTAGTTTGTAAGCACATTTTTGCCTGCACAAACTACCATGTGAAAATCATGCTTATCTAAGCAAGACAATGCCAATTATACTTCCAACTGACAACGTAGGAATTTGAGATAGAATGAGATAAATTCCCAGATGATTTTCACAATTTACTATGCTGCATTGTATAAATAATTATGATTTTTTTGTGATTTTAGAGCAAGTGGAACAGCCTCACAGGTTGCAAAGCATACTCCCTTTTCTTGTTATGTTCCCAATCATATAAGCTGTTGTTTCCTTATGCCTTTTTGGGACTGATCTGCTAAAAAAAATTTTGTGCCTTTATTGCCCTACATATTAAAGGTGTTGGAAGACCCTCCCCTTCTAGACATACTTCTGAATGATGCTTCTTTTTCTCTTTTTCTGTTTTCCAGGAAGATGTTTTGGAGTGGTGGTCAGTGACATAAAAGAGCATAATTAATCATAATTGGTTATGGTTTCAATGGTTGAAGTGAAAGAGCTGGAAACTGTTTCCCTCTATCTCCAGGATAGGGAGACCCACAGAATTACTTATTTATCCAACCGCGGGATGGCTGGAAATGATGACTGCTCTGGGCTGCAGGGCAAATGAATACCTGTGGAGAAGTGTTAGGGATTGGATGGCATTTTCTAGCTTTCTGGGAGGAATGAATTTTTTTTTAAACCTGAGTACCATGGAGGTGACTGGCTTCTCTATATCCTACCCTTCATCCAACAATGGACTGGACATCCTCATTTCCACAGAGAAAACAAGACCAGAGCCTTAGTTTTTATATAAGTTCTAGTGAAGCAACACTGCTTTTGGATATGAAAGAAAAAAATAGCACTGAAAGAGAGAGAAAGGGATTTCTGAGGAAAGACTTTGAAGAGCATCTACAGTACATTGGGAACCTTGTTTTCCTCTTTTCCCTTTAAGTGGAAGTGGGATTTTCAGATATTTCATTAAGTCTCCATTAAGTTTGGGACTATATGAAAATTTGGGGTCATACTGCATGTCTAAGAAGGTACAATGCAAATCCAAACAATAGAGTACATCATTAGGATGACCCTCTGTTACATCATTAGGTGACCCTCTGTTAATTAGGATCATCCCTTTCTTCAAAAATGTACATGATTTTAGATATAACCTTTTGGAAAGAAACATTATTTGGTACTTCATGTGACATAAATATTACAGGGCTTATGAAAAAGACAGTTTATGCAAGAAGTTTAATCTGTCACTGTGTAAGCCTTAATGCATGGCACGTAGGCTTTGAGGATCTAATACATGAAAAAAGGAAATACTTCAAATTGCTGTACTTTTGGAATGAAGCCTTTCCCTCTTACATGCGAACTAGTGACATTATTTGATAGAAAAAATTGAGTCACCATTTTATAATGTCAAACTCCAATAAGATAAGTGAAAATATAGACCTAGTTACTTTTAGGTACAGTTGTCTTGTAAACTGCCAGCACATTTGACAGGTGCAACTTGTACTGAGCTTGTTAAAGATATAGGAAGAATCCTCAAAGAAATAGGAATAGAGACTTTAACCTTCTGAAAATTCATAAACCTATTGAAAACAATTGTTGGACATATTTCTTATTATCTTTGTAAAAGATAACATAGTCTGATTTATTCTGAAGGCCACTGTTTCAGGAGATGCACCAATGTGCTTTACACATTGACATATTTTCTAAATTGTTGAAACCAAGTTTGTTTGAGATGTTATAAAAGTTATTTCCTGACTATGATATTTATCTCTTGAACTTGTTATATAATAAAAGGAAATAGGTCATCATGCTTATTTTATTTTATTTTATTTTTTTTGAGTTGGAGTCTCACTCTGTCGCCCAGACTGGAGTGCAGTGGCCGCTCCCGGTCACCGCAGCCTCGACCTGCTGGGCTCCAGCGATCCTTCCGCCTCAGCCTTCCAAGTAGCCGGAATTACAGGCATGCGCTACCACGCCCGGCTGAGTTTTTGACTTATTGTAGAGATGAGGTCTCGCTGCCCAGGCGGGTCTCAAACCCTCAGGCTCAGGCAATCCGCTCACCTCAGCCTCCCAAAGGCGCGGGATTACAGGCTGAGCCACCGAGCCCGGCTCATCATGCTTATTTTAAAACTCCTTTTAAAAATTCACTTACATTGTGGGTAAATCCCTATGGAAAAGAAATAAAAAAGTTAGTAAACACAAAACACAAAGCACAGACGATTCATTTTCAAAGTTTTGTATTTTAAATAGAAGAACTTCTAAATAGAATATCTTTCCAGTATATAATTCTTGGCTACCTATCATTTTTTATCATTGAGCAAGAATCGTTTTCTAGGAAGATAATGCTGATGATTGTGACCAGTGAAAGCTGGAATCTCAGGTATCAGAGAAGAAAAAAATATCTTTTGGGGGGATTTAAGAGCCTTCTGAATGCAGTAGAGAGTGGTTCTTTATCAACCACAGAAAAACTAGACACAACCTACATAGTTGGTTTTAGAGAGGTTAAAACACTTTCCTTTTTCATTGCAACCAATATTCTTTTTATATATGCTTTCCAGTTACAAATCAAAGTGCCATCTGGTTGTATTCCATATACACACCAGAGAGTAGTACCTAGGGAATCTTGAAACCCATCTCCATAGTTAAGTTTTGAGGCATACGCTTTCTTTCCTCTCTACTCCTCCTCATTTTCTTTCCTTTCTTCTCATTTTGAAAAAGATTTCTTCTCCCTCAGTAATAGAATAAATTTTGCACACACTGAGGACACACTGTGTCTCTGATTCTAATGAAGTTTAATTTCCAACTGAAACATTTTTTCTAAATATTTGAAACATTAAAGAGAGATCTACATAATTTGAGCCAGAAGAAAAAAACGCTACTTTTCATGAACTTGGCGTTTATTCATTGAACAAGTATTTCCTGTATACCTGCAGTGTGTAGGGCACAGGGCACACATCTATATATTAATTAGAAATTGTGGAAATTGTTCATGTGTAATTAGAAATTATTACTGTAGAAGGAATAAATACTTAACCCAAATTAGACTTATGCAGAAATATTATAAAACAATTTGTAGAGATAAGAATTCTCTCTAGAAGATAAATTTTTTTTAGCATATTTAAGATGTAAGAAACAATCTTATCAAGGAGAATAAGGAAAAGGCATCCCAAAGAGACACATAAGTGTGTTCAAATGCAGAGAGATAGTATCTTTTAAATGCATGCAGTCCTTATTAAAAAAAAGATTTCTAATACCTGCCCTAAAGTAGCCTCTCACCTTTTGAACCTGGTCTGCCATAAAATTGTCTTCTTTGTTTTCACGAGAAAAAAGGATGCATGATTAACATAACTGGACAATATAATATTTAAGGACATTTTTTGTTAAAATAGTCAATGATTCTGTGACTCTTTAGTATATTGTTTGGCTGTACTTTCCTCTGTTGTGATGAGTATATTTTTATATATATGTGACTGCTTAATTTAATAAATTATAACTGTTTCTCATCATCAACTTCAACTGTTATGCCAATTAGGTCAGAATTATTCATTTTTTTTTGAGTTGGAGTCTCACTCTGTTGCCCAGACTGGAGTGCAGTGGCCACTCCCGGCCACCGCAGCCTCGACCTGCTGGGCTCCGGCGATCCTTCTGCCTCAGCCTTCCAAGTAGCCGGAATTACAGGCATGCGCTACCATGCCTGGCTGATTTTTTGATTTATTGTAGAGATGAGATCTCGCTGCCCAGGCGGGTCTCGAACCCGCGGGCTCAGGCAATCCCCTCACCTCAGCCTCCCAAAGGCGTGGGATTACAGGCCGAGTCACTGAGTCTGGCTCAAAATTATTAATTTTAACAACAGGTAAACCAGGCATTTTTGAGGACACTAAAAAAAAAATCATTTCTGAGTACAAATTCCCTCTCAACAACTTTGGAGTATCTAATATGTGTTCCTTGTCATAATGGAGAATGAATAACAGGCCGGGTGAAAAATTTAAAATAACCTGAAAAATTAAAGTTGTTTTTTTAAAAATTTATCTAATGAGAGTCATTTAATATTATCTCTGTTGTTGGAGTACTGTGCACAAGTGAGATGGTAGAATTGTTAGGTTATAAGAATGCTAGATAAAAAAGTTTAAAAAAATTCAATTTGCTTTGTTTATTTTCACTAATATTTGTAACAATAATCATCCAGTGCCTCTGACCAGATCTTAGTTTTCTATGAATCAATTTCAGAAATATATCATTAAAACAAATAATAATATTGAATTGTTATGGGTTAAAGGATAGCGCACAGGTTGTTATAGGAAGGTAGGAGGTGAAAGATGCTACCAGTGTTAAATGTAATAAGTTTTATGACTGGATTATGATTGAAAGCAATGGAGCATTCTTAATCCTGGCTCAGCTCCATTGCTTTCAATGAAGAACTCTTAGTATAAATGCAGTGAATCAATCTGTATTCAGTTGCAAGCAGTTCTGTAATATGAAGAATATTTCTCTCAAATCTTTACTGCCAATGAATCAGCTCATGATAGAATGCACTATTCATTTTGATTAAAAAGCTATTAAGTAGACATTGTGAGTATATGAAAGTATAATTTTTAAAAAATATTAATATAGCAAAGGATAAAAATGCTAATATTTGAATTTATTGAAAACGTATATTAGAAAGTACCTCAAAATGTATTTATTGAAACACGTGACTCTTTTTTACAGGGAGTAGAGTATGGAGGTGTTACTATAGGAAAAAGTAATCTAGGATTGTTATGAAAGCAATAGATTTATGGAATAATCTTATGAAACTCCCAAATCCATATTAAGTGTCTATTAGAGCTTAACATTGTGCTAGCATTGCTAGAATGATGATTTTTAAAAGTATAGGAATGGGGGCATAACAAAGTATCAAAGATTTTTCAAATAACTGCTCCTAGAGGATTGTATCAATACCTGAGGGTAGATGGCACATAGCAGTAATTGCCAAACAGTTACCACATAACCCTAGCTATCTATTATTTTGATATCTTCAAAGTCCCTGAACTGCGTCGGTTTACAAAGTAGGCCAGAAGG
>NW_007259704.1:52178-52447 GCF_000164805.1 Carlito syrichta | reverse complement strand
GAATTTCTAAAAACCAATGACAAATGGAAGAACACAGTTTACTAGAAAAGAATATTTTTTCCCCTTTGAGTTGGGGTCTCACTCTGTCACCCAGGCAGGAGTGCAGTGTCATGGCTCACTGAAGGCTCAAACTTCTGGGTTCAAAGGATCATCCTGCCTCAGCCTCCTGAGTAGCTGTGATTATAGGTGCATGCCACCACACCAGGCTAATTTAATTTTTTTTTTTCATTAATCAGTATTTTTTATTATGGTTTTGTGGGGTACAGTTA
>NW_007259704.1:8836-52158 GCF_000164805.1 Carlito syrichta | reverse complement strand
AAAAATCAGCCGGACGTGGTAGCGCATGCCTGTAATTCCAGCTACTTGGAAGGCTGAGGCGGAAGGATCGCTGGAGCCCAGCAGGTCGAGGCTGCAGTGGCCAGGAGCAGCCACTGCACTCCAGTCTGGGCGATGGAGTGAGACTACAACTCAAAAAAAACAAAAACCACCCTCTATCATTAACCACCTAAATATACCCCCTGTCTTTCTCTCCCTGTCTCCCTCTCTCTCTCTCTCTCTCTCTCTCTCTCTCTCTCTCTCTCTCACACACACACACACACACACACACACACACACACACACACACACACACTTGGAGGCACAACAGACAACTAAAGATCATGCTACCAACTCTTACAAACCAGCTGCCAATAGCCTAAAATCAGCATTCCTGGTAGTTGAATTTCTAAAAACCAATGACAAATGGAAGAACACAGTTTACTAGAAAAGAATATTTTTTCCCCTTTGAGTTGGGGTCTCACTCTGTCACCCAGGCAGGAGTGCAGTGTCATGACCATGGCTCACTGAAGGCTCAAACTTCTGGGTTCAAGGGATCGTCCTGCCTCAGCCTCCTGAGTAGCTGTGATTATAGGTGCATGCCACCACATCAGGCTAATTTAATTAATTAATTAATTATTTTTGTAGAGACAAAGTTTTGCTATGTTGCTAAAGGCAAGTCTCGAACTCCTGGCCTCAAGGGCTCCTCCTGCCTCAGCCACTGGTCTGGCTATGGGTATATTCTTTTATCTAAAGCTTAAGTCCTTTAATATGACTCCCAAGAGATTGCTTATTTAAGATATTGCCTAAGAAAACTAGCAAGAACAACTATTAGGTAGACTGAATCTGTAGATAGGTCGAAAATGTTTTCCTGACATGAAAGCTGGAATAAAAACTTACTCACATATTTGGGAAAATAATTTGGAGCTATTTTACTATACGTTACTGTCTATCTTTTTGAACGTGAGTAATGCCATCCATTTATGATTGATGAGAAAGATGTGAAATGGAGACTGTTCAAACGAGCTCAAATATAATATATATAATAAATCCTTCAGTCTGTGTATAATATGAAGGGGGACTCCCCACCAAGACGGAATTATTTTTGGAGGATGGGCCTCTTATAATTCGGGTTTCTCCTGCCAGGTAAGTGTTCTAGGAACCCACTGGCATCAGTGTACCAGCTAGCATTGTTGTGAGAGGCTGCATTTGGCCTCAGTTAATATTGCTTTTGGAGGTTCTTTCAACACATTTGCCCATTTCACGGTGGGTAATTTAGGAACGTACCTGCCTTCACTGTGCTGTGTGTTCAGCAGTTTTTAACCAAAAACGACATAACTCCCGTGCCTCACTCTCCCTATTTACTGACTCTTGTCCTGAGTGACTTTTTGTTGTTGTTGTTTCCCTGGATGAAAAAAGTCCTCAAAAGGAATCGTTTTGCCAATGTGGAAGAAGTGAAACAAAAAATAGCAGAAGCATTAAAAGGCATCAAAATTGACGAGTTCAAAAACTGTTTTGAGCAGAGGAAAAAGTATCTCGATAGGTGAATTGCATTAATTGGTGAATATTTTGAAAGTGACTGAAATTTAAACACGTGAAAATAAATAAATAAATTCTGTTTTTAGGGGTCCTCCCTTGTATAAGACTTTTAAACTTCTATGAATAGAAAAAAAATCAGGCTGCCTCCCTCCAAGGTAAATGCAAAATTCAGGTTTAAAGTCTATAGGTTTTATGGAATCCTAGATTTTTAGCTTGCTTGGAGTGTGTTAATTTGCCCAATTTATAGATATGAACTAAAATAAAGTATACGATGGCCTAACATAGTCTTTAATACTTGTAATGGATAAGGAAGGATGTAAGACTTGAGTTGATTCTTAAAGATAAAGTTTAAGAACTGAATTAGGAAAGAAAAATAAATGAGCTGGAGGAAGGGAATGTTGACTTATTTTCTTAGACTATGTGTTTGTAAAATACTTCTGTTTTAGTTACCTAAATTTTGAGTGCAAAAAAAAAATCACATATGTAGTTTCCAAGTGTGACTGAAAACAACACAAATTCACATTCCAGAATAGCCAGGTGATATTTTTGCTTTTGAAGTATTATTTATAGTAAGAAGAGAGAGACTAAGGGATATCTTTTTTATTTCTTCTAGGTCCTTCAAAAAGACATCTGGTCACTTTTGTGGCTAAGCTATTTGAACAATATGCTGAACCTTGACTTTCCATTAGTTGAAGGAGCTTTGAATTCATTACAAGGAATCACCTTTGTAAGTCAAAGATTCTCATAAACTATTTTTCATTGTAGATTAATGTTCTGTGAAGAGTTAAGTCTTTTGAAGAGTTGAACGCATCATGTATGACTCATGTACTACGGTGCAGCTGGGAAGTTGCAAGCTGTTTTAGAGCTTTAGCCATTTAGAGAAAATAAATTCAGACTCCATAAAAGTATCACTTAAGTCTTCTAAATAGATATTTTGTGGGCATCAGTGCAGAACAGCATTATTTCTTTTACAAATGTTATGAATAATGCATATGTCATGTTCTAATTTCATTTTAGGCTTGGGAGGAAGTCAGATGAAATGATACCCATTTATAGTAATTATAATAGTCTAACTTTTTTGTCATATCCCACTTGCCATCGCCCAGTCACTATGATAGAGTCAGAATTCAAACCCAGACCTGTTTGATTAAAATCTGCATTTTTAATCCTTCCTCCGTTAATTAAATAGAATTTCTTTCTTAAAGTCACATAACTGATGTGTTAACCAAAATGATTTTCTGCAAGTGACAGCTTAATAAAATAAAAATGTGTTAGAAGAATACAAGGAGGGGTCACCAAATTTTTTTTTAAAAAGAACTAAAGAAACCATAGCTGCTTTCAAATACAGGGATTAAAACAAGGATCTGGAATTAATTAGTTTTATTTCTCTTTTTATTTCCTATATTATGGTAGACCCAGAAATGTTATACACACTACTTTATCTCTGCAAATATTCTCTGGATAAGCTGTCATTTTTTCCTTCAACAGCAGTGACAACTATGACATAGCAAGTGAATTGATTTGGCCAAGACGAGTGGCTAATTGGCCGCAGAGGCCAGACTATAGCTCAGTCTTCTCAGATATGTGTTCCGTGTCTGCTAACCTACTTGTGCTATATAAAGCCAAATTGTATCAGCATTCCTTTAAGTATTACAGCTTTTCTTACTAGGCCGGTCAATGGATATATTAATGCCTTTTAGAGAGAAAACCACTTTGCTATTTGAGATTCTCGCATGCCTTAGGTATTCTTATGAATATTGACCATTGGAAACCCAGGAGCAACACACAAACAATCTAGATGCTATTTAAGTGTTCAGCATTCTATTAGAGTGGTAAGTGAAAGGTTATCTTTACTAACATGGATCTCACTAATTCTCTGTAGAAAAGAAGATTTCACTAATATGCTTTTCTAACAGCATCTACTTTGGAATGCAACATTTGGTCTGCAGCAGATGCACACTGATGAAAGACTCTTTGGTAAAAATTATTCGGTATTCTTTTCTTAGCCATAACCTTATGTACACATGCTAACAAGATTAAGGTGATGCTATTGATTAATTTCTGTGATACAAAGAACATTTTTTACCTTTTACTATTTAAATGATTTCACATAAAGGTTTTCAAATTAGATACCTTATCCACAAGATGGTGTCCTAACATTAGCAACCAACAGGTTGAGCTCACAAATGGAATCAACTTTACTTGGCAAAAGTGTTTTTCAAGTTGAAAATGCCAAGTGCCCATGCATAAAAATAATTACTCCTTGGCTTGAGATTTTGTGCAAAATGTACTTGGGTAATGTATTGTTCACCTAAATTTGATTAACTCTTTGTTGTAGATTTATATTTATTTACGTTAATGCTACAGTGGAATTCTCAGTTCATTAACTTCTAATTTTGCTAAAATAGAGAGGAAAACTGTTTTCCTTGAAAATCACAACAAATTTTCAATTGGCACAATAGCTCAACTTTGTGTGATGTAAGTTTGGTGTATGACAGCAGAAACACACTTAAGAAAACAGGATTTTAAGCTGGGCTCGGTGGCTCAGCCTGTAATCCCGCGCCTTTGGGAGGCTGAGGTGAGTGGATTGCCTGAGCCCGTGGGTTCGAGACCCGCCTGGGCAGCGAGACCTCATCTCTACAATAAATAAAAAAATCAGCCGGGCATGGTAGCGCATGCCTGTAATTCCGGGTACTTGGAAGGCTGAGTCAGAAGGATCGCCAGAGCCCAGCAGGTTGAGGCTGCGGTGGCCGGGAGCGGTCACTGCACTCCAGTCTGGGCGACAGAGTGAGACTCCAACTCAAAAAAAAAAAAAGGAAGAAAACAGGATTTTTATCATGTTTTAAAAATTGCCATAATGATTTGTTAGTGAAATCTGGGACAATAGCATCTAGCTAATCTTGCACTTCACCCCATTCAAAATTTAATTATGGCAAATTGTATGTAGTTTTTTGAATAGAACACCATTGTTTTCTGCTTTCAAAACCAATATTTACTTCTAGGATTATGAGAGATCTCTTGCTCTAATAATTCTTACTGGTTATCACTGATTTTTATAAACATGTAAATACTTTATAATATCCAACTTTAGGGGAAAAAGGGGCTGGTTGCTTTCTATTGCTTCTAGGTCTGAATTAAAAAAAATTAAGTAAAATTAAGTAGACCAATCATAACTTTTAGATCTGTTCTAACATTAACTTAAAAGAAAGCTAGACTTGCCCTGCAATTGATAGTAGTACTTTTTATTTTAAAAAGAGTACTCAAAAAAAAAAAAAAGAATTCTCCATTTTTATGCTGTTACTACTTCTACTAGTTAGTGAATTTTTAAAAAGAAGTATTTATTTTTTGTTTTGGTATGCGAGTAGCACTTAAAAGTTTTTGTTTATTTGGCAATAAAAAATATATTTATGGCATATAACATGTTTTGATATATATATTATAGAATGACTCAGGCAAGATAATTAACAGATGCATTA
The DNA here is from genome assembly GCF_000164805.1 of Carlito syrichta. Taxonomy (NCBI): domain Eukaryota; kingdom Metazoa; phylum Chordata; class Mammalia; order Primates; family Tarsiidae; genus Carlito; species Carlito syrichta. The sequence continues at coordinate 47,146 of NW_007259704.1, read as the reverse complement.
CCTCACATGCTTATTATTTTGTGGTGGTACACTTAAAATCTACTCTATTAGCAATTTTCAAGTATACAATACATTGCTATTAACTATAGTCACCACGTTGTACAATAGTTCTCTTCAATTTATTCTTCCTATCTAATTGAAATTTTGTATCATATGCTCAATTTTCCCCCAATCCTTTCATACCCCCAGTAACCTCCTGTTACCCCCAGTAACTAACATTTTATTCTCTGTTTCTATAAGTTTAACTGTTTTAGATTCCACATATAAGTGAGATCATGCAGTATTTGTTTCTGTGCTGGCTTACTTCACTTAACAGAGTGTCCTCCAAGTTCAGTCATGTCATCACAAATCATAACATTTTCTTCTTCTTCTTCTTCTTCTTTTTTTTTTACAGCAGAATAATACTCCATTGTGTATGTGTACCACATTTTCTTTATCCATTTATATATAGATGAACACTTAGTTCAATACCACATATTGGCTATTGTGAATAATGCTGCAATGAATTTGAGAGTGTAGATCTCTCTTCAGCATATTGATTTCATTTCTTTTAGATGTATATCCACAAGTAAGATTGCTGGGTCATGCAATAGTTCTATTTTTAATTCTTTGAGGAACCTCCATACTGGTTTTTGATATGCTGCACCATTTTTGTGTTCCCACTAACGGTGTTCAAGTGTTTCCTTTTCTTTACATTCTATCTAACACTTGCTATTTTTATTTTTTATTATAGCCAGTCTAACAGATATGAGGTGATATTTCATTGTGATTATAATTTGCATTTCTCTGTTAATTAGTAATGCTGAACATTTTTCACTTATCTTTTGAGTGTTTGTATGTATTCTTTCAAGAAATGCCTATTTAGGTTCTCTGTCCATTTTTAAATTGGATTATATGTTTTCTTGCAATTGAGCTCTTTGAGCTCCTTATATATTTTGTATATTAACCTCATTATATGTATGTAGTTTATACATATTTTCTCCCATTCTGTAAGTTGTTACTTCATTCTGTTGGTTGTTTTCTTAGCTGTGCAGTAGCTTTTTAGTATGATGAAATCCTGTTTGTCTATTTTTGCTTTTGTTGACTGTGCTTTTGGGGTTATACTAAAAATCATCGCCAAAAAGATTTTTGAACTCTATAGATTTTCATCCTACAAAAGAAAGTTTGTATAAAATCACTTGGCTATGTAAGAAGATAAGGAAAAAAATATATCAAAGTGACATATATAGAATTACTTCCTAAATTATTCTCTGCATTAATGATACAAATGGGAATATTATAGAATTTTGGAAATAAACCTGGCAATATGTATTAAAATAAAAAAGTATGCATAGTCTTAAACCCAGTCCCACTTTTGGAAGCCTATTCTATAGATATAAGGGTACCAGTTTATAAGAGCACATATACAATGATGTTTGCCCCAGCATTGTTCAGGGAAGCCAAAACAAAAACAGAAGAGAACTGTGATCAAGATGAATGTCCATCAAAAGATGAATAAATTCATTATGATACATTAATATCATGAAATATTATGTAGCTACTAAAAGAATAAACCAAAGTTATAAAGTTGAACAAATAGTACTAGAAGAATTGATACTATGTGTTTTTGAATGGTAAAAATAAGAAATTTATAATAAGGTCTCATTAACAAAACAAAAACTCTTGTATATTTACTATATATATTCATGTGTATGCCTACATATGTTTGCATATGATTATGGAATAATTCATGTTGGTTTTTTAACATGCGGTCCTTGTTGAAGGCTCTCACAGTCAGATTTCCAGGAATGCAGAATCTCAGAGATAGACATTCAGAAATTTATAGGAAGAATGATCCCAGTGTCAACCCTTCAAGGGAAATGAAGGAAGGTAAACTTATAAAAAATATTTGGACAATATATTTGCAATAGTTGAATTTTATGGTATATAAATCATACTTACAATATGTTTTAAAAAGCAACATTAAAAAAGATGTATAATTATATAAGAAGGAAGTGAAAAAATTGAATTTATCAAGGTAACCAAATATACTTTTTTTTTGAATTAAGAAAAAAAAAGATTAGGGAAGGGTTGGGCTGTAACAAAGTCACAGCAGAGGCCTCAGTCAATTCCACAAGGCCTTGTGGAGCTAGAATATCCCTGCATAGTTATTCCAAACTGACACAAGAAGGCTTTTTGTTCTCCATTGCCTGTGTGCTTTCCCTGAAAACCCCCAGCATTGACTAGTCATCAGATGTGGCCTGCCCCCAGGAAACAGATGAGATGTGGGTGTAGCTCCCTTCAGATAAGGACAGAACTTGGAAGGATTCACCCATGAGACATCAACTGTCAACATTCCCAGAAGTTGAAGGAATAAGCACTTTAGTCCTGAAAAGAGTAAGGAAACCTAGTTGGAACACCACAGTGTCCTCGAAAGAACTGAGTGAAGAATAATGTGGGATAAAAGAGAGAAAAGATAGCCATAAAAAAATAAACAATTTTAACAAGAGAACTTAAACAAATGGCAAATGCGCATTAATACTACAAGTGATACAAAGCTAGGAGTACTATAAAAAATTTCATAATGTTTTCCTTCTAAAAAGTTTCTGAAACCTTTCTTAACCAAGTTTTCTGGGTCATCTTTACTTTTCAATGTACTATATTTTCTTTGACAACACTGAAGAAGAGTTAAAAAGTAAGCTTAAACATTTCATTTTGGGGAAAATAAATGGCTGATGAAGGCAGTTAGTTACATTATTCTGTACCCTTGTTGCGGCATTTAGGCTATGATAACTATATTCTCACTAAGATGTATTGTATTTGTAGGGCAAATTGGGGAAAATAGATAAGCATGCTGATAATATATGATGCCCTGATAAAAGGACTCTGAATTGCTTTAGCCAGACTGTACATACTGCTTTATAGTTTGCTTCATTTATTGAATAGCTGTCATGTACTAGGCAGTTTATTAGGCCCTGGGGACTACAAACTGAAGACAGTGATTCAGAGCCTGTAGGATAGACAGACAAATAAACAGGCAATCACAGTGACAGAATGCCACGGAAGCTCAAATGACTACCAAACACAAACGGGAAGATGGTAAGTTGAGGATATCAAAGCTTCCAGAAAGAGGAAATTTTTGGATTATGGGGTGAATATTGGGGCAGATGAATAATGAGGAAGAAGATCTGAAAATAGTAAGGACACGCTCAGGGAAATGTAAGTAGTTTAATGTGTTGCAGGTGAGACTGTAAGCTGGGTGGATTGGGATAAGAAAAAAATATCAGGAGATTGTGTGGAGAATGAGGCAGGTACACGATTATAGTCAGGGTCCTGATGCGAAACACATGGCACAGTCTCCTATGATGATTTGAAGAGTATAATAAAGCAGTATCGACAAAAGATAAAGTGGAAAGGACAGCACAAGTTGGACATTTCCACCCCAGGTCTAAAGCAGGATAAATTAGAGGGGATGTTAGAATTGGGAGACAGACGGGCTAAGAAGAGGAAGCTGCCTTCAGAAGAGGCATCACTGCTGCGGAGCGATGCTGCAAACCTGCATGCCACTGAAAAGGTGGAGCTGGAAGAGGAAATACCTTGATGGCACCACAGGGCAGGGGAGCCCATTAATGTGTTCTCGTAGGTCAGCACCTTGAAGCATGGGAAAAGGTGAAGAGGAAAGAGTGGGTCTGCAGAGCAGACTGGAGCCGAGTGGATGTGGGAGGACAACTCAGAAGACCAGGAATTAGTGTGGGTCTGGGAGAGTGATCATGGTGGCTGTGCTAGGGTGCTAGTGGAGAAAAATGCAGTGCAGACACAAGGCATATCTAGAAGATAAAAATCTACAGACTTTGGTGACTGTTCAGACATGGGAAGTGAGGGTGAAAGAATTGTTAAGCATGATGATCAGGTTTCTGACTAGATTAGAGGCATTTTGTATAAAGATTCCGTTTCCCTTTGCTGGCAACTGCGACTCTTTCCCCATTCCACTAACTTTTCCCTCAAGTGCGCATTTGTTGCATGATCATTTCTTCTAGCTTGGGCAGTTTCCAGGTGTTACCTAATGTCTTTTTCTTACTTACCAAATCCTAAGTTTTTACAGATTCCATTCGCAAGTGTCCTGTCCAGTTTCACACAGCACCTTATTTCTTTACAACTTCCCTTTCCTTTGGATGCAGTCTGTGTGAGATTAGCAATGGATAGAAGTAGCATGCTACTAGTTAGAAGTTTTGTGTCATTAAGATTCCTTCAGATCGATGACATTGAAAGTTCCAGTTATAGTTTTTGTTTATTTTTATCTTGCTCGTGTTTCCTTCTTCATAATTACTCCTCTAGTTATCAAAACTACTTATGTCCTTTGTGCTTTTCAAATTACTAAGACAGTATGTAGTGTCTAGGTATTTAGAAATGCAGAGTAGCCAGTAATAATGTACAATAGACCATCCTAAAATGGTTAAGCTATTCCTCACACATATTTTGTACTTATCTATAAAAAAAAATGTATGAAACAAATCTATTAAAACTTCTTCTCTTTCAGTGACGGAATTGACACTCTCAAACTCATGACAGAAAAGGAGAAAATAAAATATCTTTAATTATTTTGTATGAATACTGTTCAATTAGAGGATAATTATGTTTTCCATTTGACCACATGAAATTAGTTGTATATATAACTCAAATGTGACAATAGAATACTAAAAACCAAGAAATTTAACTGAGGTACTGCTGACATTTGTAACATTTTCAGGGTCAATTAAAGTGATTAAAAATGTCTAATAATTATGAGTTTGACATTATTACATTTTATTAAAGATTATAATTGGACTCATAAATCATATTCTTTAAGATTAAGCATGAAGTTCATATTGTCTGATGAAAAAGAAATGTGTTGTACTTAATTTTTCAGATGAGAAATTTTCTGTGGATTGGATTTGGAACCTTCCTCAGGAAGGCAAAATGATACAGTGGAAACCCCAGAACCTAAAATTGAAACCTCAGCATCTGAGTCTGGCCTAACCATTTGCTAATAGTGTAGCTTATGAGTCTCAGTTTCTTCATCAGTGAGATGGAAATAACTCCCAAATTTTAGTGTTATCGTGAGAAGTCAGCAAGTTAATGTATATAAAATAACTTTATAAATTACACAGTGCAAAGCTATTGAAAGAAGTGACATGATTGGTAACTGTTTATGAACTGTATCTGCTATTCATGTGGTGATTTATAGGCTAAAGAGCTAGCTACAAAATTTGTTCTTTGTGCAACTTACAGCAAATATAGTGTGATAACTAAATTTTGAACCCTTGTTGAAGCATTGCTGTTATAAATCTAAACTGTAGTAACTGAAATTATGCATACTGGAACAATGTGAAGTGAGGACTACCTGTATTTTAATCAATGACTAAAGAGAAAGCTAAACAAACAAATAAGCAAATTATGTGGAGAAATAGGTTAGGCTGGATAAAAAGGAAATATGATTCCTTTTTCTATTACTCTTCCAACTTGGTATTTGGATTAATTCTTAATTTGATGTAAGATCCATTATCGTAAAGTATAGTATATGTGCATTGTATAGAAGTCAGTAAAATTTTTTTAGAAGTCAGTAAAATTAACAGTAGCTTTTATTTATTTGCTGTATTTAAATTGTATTGTTTTTGAATAGGTGATAAATTCAAATGTTTACATTTCATGAGATACTAAAGGTTATATTAGTACAACGAAAAAGTACCCCTTTTACTGACTACCATTCTTTTCACTGAAGGTAACTGACATTATCCTTCCAGATATAGTTTATGCAAATATAACCCAAAATATCCACAAACACATATAATTTATCCCCTTGAAAACACAAATTCTGGGCAGCTAATATTTACTGAGCATTTTCCATGCACTAGACGATATGCTGAATTTTGTATGCATTATCTCACTTAATCACCACAATGAAATTGAGGTAGGTTATTATTTTAGGAGAAGAAAATTGATCTCTGACAGTTTAACTTCTTTAACCCAAATCGCACAGTCAGTATGTGGTGAAGCAGCTATTCTCATCTAGGTATTCTGTCTTCTTAAAGGCAGGCTCTTAATGACTGGACTACACTGCCTAGGATATGTGCATAGGTCATGCAGTTGCATTTAAGTAGTCTAACAGTCCTTTCGTGGCACTGGAAATTCTTTTTACTATTTCAGTCTGAAAATATGGTGCGGAGGGCATTTGAGAGAAACTAAGGTGTCTCTAAAAGCATTTGATACCTGTCTCAGGAGAATGTTTGGCCATCATTTGTACTGGGAAATTGACCAGCTTGCTTGGAAGGAGCCCAACCCTGACTGCATGTTCTCTGGGACTGCCAGGCAGCTTCTCTCCTTGTTGGGCACTGGAATTCCCTCTGATACTCAGTATATATGCAGTTGTGTGCACACAAACAAACACACATTTGTTCATTTATCAACAAATATACCTATTAATTGCCTGAATCACGCACAATAGAAATATAGAGCTCGGGAAAGATAAAAACACACCCTAAAGCCTGTGTACTTTTCTGATTTTATAAACTGAGTGCTGCTTGACAGTTTATGCTTAATAGTCTGTTGTCAGCAGAGATAATACTCTTGTCAGTTCTGGTTAGTAATTGTGTATTTTTTCCGACTGTCTGCTTCCTGAATGCATCTTTTGGTGCAGTGTTGGAGGGAGAAGTGTCTTGTGAGAATGCCCGTGTTGCTCCCTTTTCTCCCCCATGCATTCCTCTCACTTTTCTTTGTTACAGTAAAGGTGCTGGGTATTTTCTCTTGCCTTTTCTCCAAGTGTGGAAAGCTTGAAGTTCAAATTTTTAAAAAGTCAACTCACACACACACACACACACACACACACACACAATCTCTGTTCTGGGAGATCTTGACATACATATTAAGTACTTCTCTAAGGAACTTCTACCCTTCTAGATGAACTGCACAAAACCTGATTAACAATTGAATGTGAAGAATGATGATTTTCAAGAACTACTAGCATTGGGGAATATGCTATATATTTGCCTGTACGTCTGAAGGCACTGGGTCCTGGCATTGCTAGGTCTTTGTGTTGAAGAGTAATACAATCTCTCATGACATTTAGGGGTTTGGGGTCATTTCTTTCTGTAACTAGGCTTTTGTTTAGAAATCTGCTCTCTATTTGGCTCCATTCCAGGCACGTGTTTTCTATTGTGAAAGCTGCAGTCTTTTGAAAATTATTAGACATAGGGTAAATACTTATTTTTTATCTGTAAAATAACTTACATGCACTGACTTTTGTAAAAATGTCTGATAACTAAAAATAACTAAAACATTTCTGTATAGAGACAGTCATATCTTAGTTGTGATCTCATTTGCTACTTTATTTAGAAGTTTGAATTCAGCCAATGTAAGCAACCTCGATTTGCTTCCTTATTTTAAGTCTGTGCCACTTCGGCCCTCTTTGATGCATGCTCGTTGGGGAGGACATGTTCTTCCAAGTGTGTCCTGTACCTGGGCTGTTTACTTTGTGTTCCCTTCTTCCCTGGAATTTTGTTCTGTCACTTGCCTCCCAAATCTCTCTTTTTTACTGTATTTTTTTCCTCAGTCTGACAATGTGCACAGCCATCCTTACCCTCTTGCCCCTTTAATTACTGAAAAAGAAACTTTTCTCAAAAGTGAATACTATATTCTCCACCTCATTTGCCTTACCAATACTCCTGAAGCCACTATTCTGAGGTAACCAATGACTGACTGATTGCCAACTCTGATGAATCCATAACCTCATTAAGTGTTGCAGCATTAGATGGAAATTCTTTCCTCTCACGTCTTCCAATACCTGTGGGGTTTTTAGTCTTGATTTTGTACTGTCCCTTTTCAGCATCCTTTCATAGATTCTCTAATCTCCCACAGATCTAGAGCTAGTTTTCCAAGCTTCTAATTTTCCAAGTTTCTATATTTGGGCCCCTTTCTTCTGTCTCTCTTTGTCTCCTGCTTCCTTTGTCAGTTTAGCGTCTTCACAGTTTTACTTATCATCTCGATATGAGTAACTGCCACATTCTCTTTTCTGATACCAACTTTTTGAAAGATCAGCATCAGCACTTCTAACAGGTTGCTAGATAGCGCCATCTATTCACTCACTCACTCATTCACTCCACTCATTCATTTATATTCATTGCGAAACCTACTACGGGGTAGGCGCTGCTCTAGAGCTGTAGAAACAGCATTGAACAAAACAAAGGCCCTGCCTTACAGAGCTTACATTCTTGTGCGAGAAGAAAGCATAAGTAAATTTAAAATGTGTCAGGTGGTGGTAAGTGCTATGGGAAAAAATAAATCAAGTAAGACAACAGAAATGAGGGAAAAATTAGTGACTAATTTAAACTGATTGTGAAGTCGCTCTGAACAATGGCACTAAATTAGAAATCTGTAGAAAGTGGGAGTGCAAACCATGTTTGTGCTTGGGGACAAAGTGTTTCCAAGGAGGGAACAGATCCTAAGATGCAGAGGACAGAGGTGATGGCAGTATAGTCAGCTTAAAACATGCTCTCCCCCGCGTCTCCCTCTCTCAATCTTTCTCAATATAAAAGATAACATAGATGCGCTCAGTGTTGGGGGTGGGGAGAAAGAGAGAGAAAGAAAGGGAAAAAGAGACATAGTGATACCGCTTTGACCTCACTATTAACACATATGCACAGACATAAAATTTTAAATTTTATATACATATATAATATTACAATTTTACTACCTCTTGCGCGTGCGCGTGCGCGCGTGCGCGTGCACACACACACACACACACACACACACACACACACACACACACACACACGAATACACATAGAAGTACCAGGTCAAGGAGATATCAGATAACAAGAGGGCTTTATGGGCATGGTAAAGACCTTGACCTTGACTTTTCCTCCAAATTAGAGGAGAAGCCATTAAGGAGTTTTCAACAGAGAAGCAACAAGATCTGACTTATACTTAAAAAGAAACACTTTAGCTGTTTTGTGAAGAAATGATTGTATGTGCTCAGATGTGGATGCAGCCAGGCCTGTTAAGAGTGTGACATAAACATAATAATGAAGGGAAAGGTGAGAGCTTGCAGCAAAATGGCAATGATGAAGGTTGTAAGAACTGGTAAGACTCAGGATCTATTTTGGAGGAAGGCCTGAAAGAATTTTCTGAAAGACTATATGAAATACAGCAACTAGTAAAAATAACTGGACCATAGAAACTAGTAGAAAGACTGGGATGAATAGGTTTTGGAGAGTGGTGAAATCAAGAGTATGATTTTGAACATGTGAAATATGAGATGTCTACTAGACATGTGAGGTCAAATATCAATTATGTATATATAAATCTGGAGTTCAAAGGTAAGCTTTGCCAAGCTATATAAACATGTGATTTGTTAACAAATATATATAATAAAAGCCACTGAACTGGATGAGATCTCTCTCTCTCTCTCTCTCTCTCTATCTCTCTCTCTCATACACACACATACCTTAAACGAGAGTTTCAGGAACTTACACTTTTCACTTACTTTCACTTCAATTCAATTCTTTTCTATTCACAAAAGGTGGATAGTGACTCACTAAATAATTTTGTGACATACTAATGGGTTGCAATGTGTAGCTTGAAAAACACTCATCTAGAAAGATTGAGAGGAAATTTTCTACAGAAATGCAATAGGATTCCTGTGCAGCAAAATAGGCCCACTTAAAAACAGAATATAAAGTGAGACTGATTAGCATAATCAAAACCAAGATCATTATGCATTACCCACCTCCAATTAATCCTCCTGCTGAGGTTTTATTCTCAAATCCTCTCTTCTCCATTAACTCCAATTTGACTCCTATCAGTGTTCCTCCTGTACCCCGTTACTTTAACCCCTGGCCATTCAATTGATTGCAAAATTTGAATGATTCTACCTCCAAACCCTAACTGTCATCTCCGTTTCTATTTCCATTTGTTTTTACCCTAATTCAGGTCTTTATTGGTTTTCTCTCTATCTTATATTTTGTTTTCCTTTTCTTATGATAATAATGACTGTCCATGATAAGAAATTTATTTTAAAAAGACAAGTAATTAAAGAAAATAAATATCAACCACAATCTCACTAGTTAAGAGATTCTCTAGCCTCACTTGTTGGTATATATTTGTCTAGTTTTTGCATACATATGGAATTTTCCTTATAATTATATAATGGAATTATATAATGTAACCCTGTCTTGCAGTATTGCTTGTTTTTAAGATAACATGTTGTATATCTCTTCCACACCATAAGGTGTTTGACAAAATCGTTTTTAACAATAGCTGTAGAGTGTTGTTCCATGTATGGTGTTTTAACCTGAACTGTTTTGTTGAATTTGTACGGTAATATGCATGTACCTCTCAGGTCTTGGATCGCAGGGAGCATAATTTGCCAAGGATCCCAGTGCCAGTGCTCTGAAATGGATTCATTACCTAGTTTGTTGTAAGTTCATACTTCCTAGTCAATAGCTAAATACAGGAAAGGTACATTTCTGGGAGACGGGATTCCTCTAACTGGTGACATTGGCTTGAGGTCTCCCTGACAGCCTTGCAGACCTTTCCAAAGAACTATGTACCACTTTCTTTTCTTTCTTCCTTGGGGATCAGACTTGTATGAAGTCTAAAGGCTTTCCCTAATTCTCCCAGCTCCTTTCCTACTTTCTTTCAGGGTACTTTCAGTTTCCCCTGATTTCTTGTACACAAGTGGGTATCATTGTCTTAGAGGACCCAAACTAACACAGACACCTAGGTTGTTTTCAGATTCCTATTCTGCACAACCAGATTAAATTCCTAATTCCTCAACTTTGAGCACAGCATTCTTCTGCTGGAGCTCTTGGAGACCTTAGTCTTGTGCACTGAATTAAGTCCAGACTCATCCTTCTTACCTCTATGCTCTGCTCCAGCCCACCTTTCTAGCTACCACTCAGTACTCTAGTCTAGTCCAATGCCCACTCACCATTCTCCTACTCATCTCACTCCTATCCTCCCTAAAGAAACATCTACCTGGCTAGATGTATCCTCTATTCTGGTTACCTTCTGGACGTTTTCCATCCCAATGTAGTTTTTTCTCCATTTAAAAGACCATAGAAAGGTGTTTTATGCAGAGTTTTCATGCTTCTCAGTATGTTAAAAACGAGGCTATATGGCTTAGTGGTAAAGTAGATATAGCTGGAATCAGACTTGCTTTGTTATATTAACATCATTAAAAGCAAAATAAAACAGCACTGGCATTGCATATGTTTGGGAAACACTGAGCTCATCAAAAATTATTCAAGCTTTTAAAATTTCTTTTTAATTGCAAGATTTCCCAGAACCCTTAAAATGTTAATACATGCTGTGACTTTTCAAGGGCAGCACTGAAAACTCATGTAGCTTCCTCTGAATTTGACTACAAAACCTTTTAAAAAACATAATCTCCAGAGAGTACTGTTTCTTTAGAAGAGGTAAAAGTTGTCATAGAATTTTGCATGTATGATCTTCACAGTGTTATTATATATGTTTATATTCTTCACATAGTTATTTGCATATTTTGTATCCATTCTCTCCTTTAGCTTTTTGCATAAGGTGCTGAAAATAGCAGGCACTTGTTGAACTAAGAATCATGGGATTTTAGCAGTGGTTCATGGTCTGAAATAATGTTTGGTAACTGGAGAAAGTTAGTTTGCACCTACTTTTGATTTTTTTTGTTGTTTGTTTTCTTTTATGTCCTTTTCATACTAACCTGGGCTATCTTAAAGCTGGGAAAATAAGTATCTTTATATTGGCAGAAAGACCTTGCTAAATATGGGGTTAAACATATTCTTTCTACAAATTATTTCACTGGAAGAAGAATATAACAGAAGAATATAAAAATACAAAGACGGAGGTGAATTTTTGGTGCAAGAAAGCAGGAGACAGCTGATTCCTGGCCTTGGGACCCAGAGGACTGTGGGGAAGGCGGCCTGCTGATTAGTTCTGCTTGTTTTCATTTCCAAGCGTATGCTTGTCAAAAAGGTACTCCGCCAGGCCAGAATCCGGGGCCCCCATCTTAACTAAATTGTGCACGTGGTCACCTAATTCTTTGATAGACTTCACCTGCTCATTCAGGTAGTAGGTTTCCAGGAAGTTGCACAAGTGGGGGTCACCTTTGTCCGAGGCCAGAGTGTGTAATTCCAGCAAGGACTGGTTCACATTCTTTTCCAAGAGCAGAGCACACTCCATGGCATGCAGCCCGCTTTCCCAGTCGTCCTGGTCCGGTTTCTTGATGTCCCGCAGGCAGATCCGGCCTCCTCGCTGGTTCTGCAGCCTCATCAGCTTCTCCGCGTGCTCTGTCTCCTCCCGGGCCTGGCGAAGGAAATACCTGGCGAAGTTGTTCAAAGCCACGTCATCTCGGGAGAAGTAATGGGCCATGGACAGGTACACGTAGGACGCATAGAGCTCCAGGTTGATCTGGCGGTTGATGGCGGCCTCGGAGTCCGGGTGGAAGTTCTGGCGCACCCGAGAGCCGGAGGCGGTGGATCTGGGAGGGCCCTGGGAGGAGGCAGCTGCGGCCAGCGGGCGGCTGGGGGCGACCAGTAGGGGATCCGGGGGGCGCCCAGGGGCCCAGCGCCTACGGAGCTCAGAGCCGCGGCACGTGCAGTGCAAAGATACCAGCGAAGGGCTGATGCGCTTGGAGAGGAACCAGAAACAGGACAGCATGGCTCCTCCTCTGCGCAAGTGGGGAAACTGAGGCCAGGGCTGCACAGCGCCCGGCGAGGCGCTAGGGCGGCAGGGCTGAATCAGACCGTAGCCCTAAGTGACGGTGACTGCATCACAGGACCCGTTCATTCCAGAGGCGCGGAGTTCCACGCTGAGAGCGGCCTGGGCAGCTCCGGGAAGGCCAACCCGTGCCAGCTCACCATTCCTGTCATCCCCACATTCGCCCCGCCGTCCACGCAAGATTTCTGCTTAGAAGCGTTTGTCATTTACTTCCCCTCAGCTAAAAGTGCTGTCAAGAGTAGGCACTGTGACTTGCCAAAGAAGGGACCAAACTGTACTCGCCTTTCCTCTGAACTTTTCGGGGGGGGGGAACACCGTACACTGCAGATTTGCGGGGAGCGGGGGCAAGGCAGTAAAAAGGGCTTAAAAAAAACAAGTCACCATCAATGTATCTGTGAGATTAAGGGTCTACATCCAAAGCGGGTGCTTATAAATTGACTAACTGCTTATATTAACATTATTAAGTATGGAAATAATTGCAGCATAGTGTACAAATTTTAGATTTGTTTCTTTTAAAACACATTCGTATTTTATTTTTAAATGTACAATTTATCTTAATTGTGAAAGAAATGGGATACTGTAGAGATGGTAGGGGGAATACGTATAAACTGGTTCTAAACTTGATGTTACTCTCCCTCGTTTTGTTAATGCAAAGATACATTTTTTTTAAAGGACAGATTTTGAAGAATTAAACTTTAAATAGGATTCAGTCTTAAAAGACTATATGTTTAATTGTTGTAGAGTATTGAGGAAATAAGTATGCTCTCACAGATGAAAGTTCAAAACAAATCCCTGATACTTCCTTTACTCAGAGATAACCATTGTTATTGATTGTGTGATTGACATACAGTAAACTGCAGATACGTAAAATGTACAATTTGATAGGGCTTGGCATAGGTATACATCCGTGAAACCATCACCAAAATCAAGGTAATGGACATATTCATCTCACTGCAAAGTTCCTCATGCCCCATTGTACTTTGTGATTCCTTCCTTCTTCCTGTCTCTGTCCCATCCCAGACAACCACTAATAAGCTTTTCACACTATGTTGATAAGTAATTTTTCACACTATGTTGATAAGTAATAAGAATCAATAGTATGTACTTCCTTTTTGCCCACTTTCTTTCCCTTAGCTGAATTATTTTGAGATCCATCCATGTTGTAGCTTACATCAACTGCTAGTTCCTTTTATTGCTGAGTGGTATTCCATTGTATGGATATACTACAATTCGTTAATGCTTTCATCCAATGATAGACATTTTGGTTGTTTGTAGTTGTTGTCTATTAAAATAAAGCTGTTGTGGACATTCCTGTATAAGTTTTTATGTGGTCAGATGCTTTCATTTCTAGTGTACTGGAACAGAGTGGGGGGGTATAATAAGTATGCGTTTTTTAAGAAACTTTCAAACTATTTTCCAAAGTGATTTCCATCAACATTGTGTGGAAGTTAAAATTCCATTATGTCTTTACTTACACTTGGTATTGTCGATTATTTAATTTTAATTACAAATTAAAATTTTAATTTTAGCCATTCTAACGGGTGCATACTGGTGTTTCCGTGTTCTTTTAATTTGTATCTCCATAACAATGAATGATACTGAGTATATTTTCAACTGCTTTTTGCCAACCATATATTTTTGGTGAAACATATGTTCAAATCTTTAGTCCATTTATATATTAGGTCTTTTAAAAAGTTGTTTGATTCCTTATATTTACTGTCTGGGTCTTTGATATTAGCACTGTTTCTATTCAAGTCTTTTCAGATATTCTTTATATTATCTGTGTTACCTTCTCCGCATTACTTTCTTTTATTTTCCTAGGTAAGTTAATTGTGTTTCTAGATTAGTTTCCTTAGTTGTCAGTTTAGGATACTGCTTACTTCCCATGGGTGGTTGAAAGAAATAAGAGAACGTATGCAGAGAACTTATCACAGTGTCTGATACAGAATAAGCACCCAGAATGTCAGTTAATAGTTTTTATTGATAATTTCTGTTTGATTATATGAAATCAAACATTTGATATCATTTAGTGAGTAATAATATGAAGCTATTAAATTTATTTAATATGGAAAGACCTATATATGTTACAAAGAAAATCTATATGTTTTATATTGTTGCTATTATATATGGGTACTGAAGTAGAAACTATTTTATTATGTGGGAATATCAAACTTGTAGTTTTGTAGTAAGCTCCTCGCTCTCAAGTGAGCTTCTTAAAATATACCATAAATGAAAAAGGATAGTTAAGATCTTATTGCACTTAAACTCTGCTAGTAGAATGTGACTGATATTTACCAGGCAATTTCTCACTAATTTTTACTTCTCTAAACCGATCTTTGCTTTTAATTTCCCCAAACTTTTGCTATTCCTAAAATGAGTTCCCTAAAGAGAAGCTATGAAAATGATTGTTTAGAGTGATATAAAATGCTGACTACTGCTACTGTTTTAGAAAAATTGATGCTTCTTATATAAATGTTTATTGCCAATGTAATAAAATGCATAGATATGAAACAAATGCAATACAGGTAATATGAGACAATGCCATCAAACATAATATGCATGTAAATATTTCATGATAATTTGTCAAAGATATTTCTTCTTTCTGTTACAAAGGTTGTCATATAACTTGCTAGACTTTGAAAATACAAGGATGTAGCAGGTATTATGTTTATCTTATGGGCATTTTGATTTCTAGTATTCACAGTAAAATTAACATTGCTCTAACAAGATATAAACCTAGACCATCACTCACTACCCTTTATAACTCATTTCTTTAATAGTTTTAATATCTTCTCCTCTTCCTTGAAAACCCCCCCAAATTTAATGATTCTCTAGGGGTTCCCTCTGCTTCTTCACTTTCTTCTCATCTAGAATTCATCTTTCCAACCTTCTTTCACTCTCTCATGAAATTTATCTCATCTTTTAAAGTCTCATCAAATATATTACCTTCTCTGAACCATCATTCAGAGTTAACCATTACTTTTTTTTGGTCAAAGTACTTTGTTTATATCAAGAGCATATCATACTATGTTATAATTCCTTATATATATGAGGAGGGATCCAAGAAAAACAGGAATTTATTTATTAAAAATGGTGTATTTCCCATTGTGTTTAAACTGCAATCATCTTCACAGTACTCTTTGTTTCATGCAATACCTCTATCAAGCCACTTTTTCCTTGCTAAAACAGTTTTTGAACTCATCTATTTTGATGTCCTTTAGAGCTTCTGCCATTCTTTTGTTTCACCTCTTCCACAATGGCAGAACCTTTCCCTTTGAGAACTTTTTCATCCAGGGAAAGAACAAAAAAAAGTTGCTCAAGGAGAGATCATGAGACTAAGGAGGGTGGGGCACAGGGATTATGCCATTTTTGGTCAAAAACTGCTGAACACTTAGCATGGTGTGGGCAGGTGCACTCATAAATCACCAATCATGAAATGGACAACGCGTCGAAAGAATCTTCAAAAATAAAATTCACTGAAGCCAAATGCAGCATCTCACAGCAATAGCAGTTTGTACCCTGATGCCAATGGGTTCCTAGCACACTTGTCCAGCAGGGGAAGTCTGTACTACAAGGGGCCCTCTCTCCAAAAAATAATTCTGTTTTTGGGGTCTCATCCTCATACACATGTAAGTGTTTGTGTATGAGTGTGTCCTTAAGGGCAGAGCCTACTTACTTTATCCATTTTTATTTTATTTTATTTTTGAATTGGAGTCTCACTTTGTCGCCCAGATTGGAGTGCGGTGGCCGCTCCCGGCCACCACAGCCTCGACCTGCTGGGCTCCGGCGATCCTTCCACCTCAGCCTTCCAAGTAGCCGGAATTACAGGCATGTGCTACCACGCCCGGCTGATTTTTTGATTTATTGTAGATATGAGGTCTCGCTGCCCAGGCGGATCTCGAACCTACGGGCTCAGGCAATCCACTCACCTCAACCTCTCAAAGGGGCGGGATTACAGGCTGAGCCACCGAGCCCGGCTATTTATCCATTTTTAAATTTCTAGTCCTAGTCTAGTGCTTGACACATTAAAAAAAAAAAACAAACATAAATTGGATTATAAGTTATTTCATATAGCATACCATATTAGCCTAATGTACTTTTTATAAAGTATATCAGAAGGCACTTCACATTAATTTAAATTATTTGAGGCTGTGCAGAAAATCACTGCACTTTGGTGGTTTCAGCCTCCAAAAGAATTACAATATTCACTCTTTTCTTCTTTATAAATATATATGACAATTGTTTATTTTATATTTGAAATGCCTTGACAATGGGAAATTAAAAAGTTGTATGAATGTGGATTGTTTTAATTAAGCCATATTTTGGCTTATGCAATAGATAGATCACATTTTATTATATTACTTTCTTTAAGGCACTTGATTTTAAATACTAAACATTTTTTAAAATTTACATACCTCAGGAATTATTTAAAGAACATGCTACTCTTTTACATTAATAAATGGGAACAGAGTCATAAATAATGAGAAAAAAGATGAAAAGCAACTTGATCTCCTTCATATTTGTAATTGTAATGAAAACATTTTTCTTCTTTGTTCATTTTTTCATTCTCTCTTTTATACAACAAAGTCAGTCACATAAGCAACTCTTCATTTTCATTACTGATCTTGTTCCCTTCTAAAATTACTTGATGCCAGAAACCTGTTATTTCATGAAGCTAGGTGAAGACAAATTCATTGAGCACTGTGGATTATGCACTTGCTGTTAATGGAGTGTTTGAGGGTTTTGAATAGAAAACCAGTACAAGACTTTGTCTTGGGAAAAATGCATATAATGTATGCATATTCTGAATGATATCACTAGGAAATCTTTCAGAATTTTAAATAGTGGTTGGACTCAGCTATGGTGTACTTTTTTTTTTCCCCCGTCAGATGCTGAGGTTCACTCAAAACTGGGGAATCTTTTAGGTCACCTGATAAATGAGTCAGAACCAAACTCCCCAGTGTAGTACATGCTGCCCCTAAAATCCAAAGACACCTAGCAAATTCTGTTTTACTCATTCGTTTTATTCACCTAGGGTTGGAGGTGCAAGGTTCAGTATCTCCTTTACCTCGCAAGAAATGTTGACATGCTTTGACTCCTACAATTTCACCAACATCCAAGCCACTGGTTACCTCCAACTCTCTCTCTGAGAACTCTTTTACTCATTGGGTCTATTGATTTAGTGTCATCACTTCAATGTGCTGCTCTGTGGAATGTTCAGATTAGCCATTGTCTTTGATTTATTGTGACAGAGAGCTGGCAAGCTAGCATATATCCGGAGCATGACTGTGACTATACATGCTGCCTGTCCTAGGTGAATAAGAACTGCCTCAGATGCTCCTTCCTGATGAACACTGTAAACAATATAGGCACTCAGATCAAAATTTACATAGACTGGAGCCTTAATTGGTCTGTTTTAGTCAAGACACCATATCCAGAATAATAGCTGTGATTGAGGCTACTGCTTGGTTAAATTCATTATGCTTCACCATGATTCTATAGTTTTTAGAGAGTCTAGCTTGGTGAATTAAATGGTGATAAAGTAGGGACCAACTCTCTCACCTCTTTTGAATACATAGGGTGAAACTATCCTCTGCCATTCTAACTAGGATGTGGCACTCTTTGATTTCAAAGACTTTGTTTGATGAGAAGTTTCAAGGGCATTTTCTTGACCTTTCTCTGAAGGTTGTTACTCCATATGCCAAGGAATCAATGTGAAGGTCCTGGGATCTGATATGTATGTCCATTCCAGTTATCCATTGAACTGTTAGATTCATGGATACACTGGTTCTACAATGAGATGACCCTGGAGTGGGATTTCATTTGTCACATGATTTCCACATACCCTTACTATGATAGTGGGTCTGTGGTGGTGCTTTTTGTCTCTGATATCAGCATTAGTTAGACTCTATGCAGCAGTCTCAAAGATATCGGTGTTTTTCTTTTCCACTGTTTGATTACCCATACAAATGTCTATAGGTTCTTTTGGAAAAGGAAATAATTGATTAAAACTATGAACTTGACATGAGTTGCAGGGTCCTTCTAAAAGGAGACACAATTTTCAGTTGATACATCTGGGTGTGAGAACTGGTTCATGCCTAGAAACTGGACAGCTGATTATAACTTTCTGTAAGCAGTTGACATGATCCACTCTCGACTTCTTTTTATTGTATCATTTATATCAAGTTGGCTGCTCATTTGTCTTGCCCTAGTAACACCATGGTCAGCAGACATCAGCATAGGTGTCTGCAGGTCAAATGCCCCTGTTGCCATTTTGATCTTGTAGCTATTGGGATAAGTTCATCTTACCTCTAGAGGTTATGCGCTTTTATCTGGCCTTGCTATTCTGGAATCCTGTTGCATTCATTGATACTAGGAAGCTAAGTTCTGTATCTGTAATAGCACCTTTAAAAGTCTGTCTTGGCCTACACTATTGATCTTCTGAATAATGTTGGTGATTACCTCAGTATCACATGCTTTTCCCCTGTGTAAACAATGTACTCTGGCTTTCTAAGGAATATGGTCATTTGATGGACTCTTGGGTCTTATATAGTACATCTATTCTAGCATGCTCACTCTCTAAGCCTGATCTCTCCCTCAATTTTGCACAGGCAGTTCTGCTAATTCTATATCACTTAATGTGGAATATCAGGTATTTTTGAAGATCACAAGCAGCCATCCAGAAATATATTAATATTTTCTCTAGTGGCACTTGTCAAGGTGTTAAATCTTCAGTCATGGAAAAAGTGTCCCCTGTCAACAAAACCTGACCTTACCGAGCCTTATATTCCATGCCCTCCCCCTCCAGTTTAACAGTCTGACTATCCACTCCGAAGCATTCTCCCTCAGATCACACCAGTGTATGTTAACCAGGTTTTGTAGCTCCTTCTATGAACAACATTTCTCCCCATTTCCCCCATTACTCTCCACCCTGGTAACTACTGTTTTATTCTCTATTGCTGTATATTTGACTTTCTTATTTCTTTAGATTTCACATATAAGTGAGATCATGGAATATTTTTCTTTCTGTGCCTGACTTCCTTCACTTAGCATTTACAGAAACCATAGGGGAGCAGATTTGGCCCAAGGTCTGGAGTTTGTTGGCTCCTGCTCTAAGATATGAGGGCCTCTTTAACTTCTGTTGTGGAATATTTCTGATGTTCAGTCAGAACATTCCCAATTTTAAGCTGGTAATTAATTGAGCCTATCATTTTCTTTTTTTAACATATCAATAGTGCCCAGTAAAAACCAACCAATTCCACATTTTCCCTGTAGCTTTCAATCAAGAAAGATACTGCACAAATAAAGGGCATCTCCTTCTATCCGTTTGTTCCAGACACATAGGTGGAAATCCTACTAATTTCTATGCTTACAACATTCCAGAAGCTATCACCTGCCACTCAATATCAGTGTTGTAGAAGACAGGGATGGGATTCTTATTATTTGGACAGAGTGTGATCCAGTTCTTAAAGTTCATCTTAAATTTACTTCTTAGAAATACTTCCAGTAAAAAAGTTTTAGGTTGGATTCCTAAGCAAACCTTGACAACAGAACTCATTCACAAGTGACTTATTAAGGAAATGCTGCCAGAAAAAAAGGAACCAGAAGAAGCAGGAAAAGGGAAAATAATAAAAAGGTGTCATTTCAGCAAAAATCAGTGCAGATCAGGTTGCTTATTGGGTGTGCGATCTGTGAAATTGCACAGGGTCATTCAGAAGGGCCTCATTCAGAAGGGCCCTCATTCAGAAGGGCCCTATGCTTGGGGCCCTCATTCAGAAGGGCCCTCATTCAGAAGGGCCCTATGCTTGGTTTAAAACTCTGCTGCTATGTCTTAAAATTCTTAAGAACTTAATCACTGAATTTGTATTTTGCAACTGAAGTTTGATGGGACAATGGAGCATGCAAATGAGCAGAGGAGACACGTGCAATTTGTGCATTTGTCATCTCTTGATTCCCCATTCACATACAGCATTTACAGTGGCCCATGAGATGGAGAATTTTGGTGAACCAGCAATGATGGAAGTTCATCAAGACTCAAATCAAAAATGTGTTGTGTCTATGACTGTGTATTCAGTGGTATCAATAGTTTTGACATGCTGTGCTTTTTCTTCAAAACAGAACTTGTTTGGAATGCAAAAAGAAGCCAATGACATTCTCAGATACAAGAGTAACCAAGGAAATGTAATAGATTTTTTTCCCCAAGTGTGACTTCCCTGTGTTAGCAACTACATATGGTAAAAAGGATGACATAGAAGAAAAGGGGGAAATAAAATAACCCTATTTCATTTTCCTTTCACTTCTTCCTTGTCAGTAAGCCACAGATAGAGAGTTGGTCAGTAAGCCACAGACAGAGAGTTGGTAGAATGTGCACCTATCAAGAAATGAAAGGGAATCACTTCAGTTACTTTTGTAGTGTTTCCATTGTTTTGGTAAGAATGAAATATATGTGCATGTGCAAGCTACAAACTGCAAATTATGTAATTCCTGTGATTCTGTGTATGAGTTAATTGTTCTTATTGGTATTTAAAACAGGCATTCCACAATCTGAAGAATGGTAAAATTCAGGCTTATAGTTTTAAAATTTAAGCATTTATCATTTTACTTAGAATGACATTAAATTGTAGATAATAACACCATGACAAGAGAGATCATAGGATAAAGGAAAATATTTTACATTTTACTACCCTTAACAACACTCAGTTCCTGCTTTTTGAAGGAGGTAACCACATATTTTCATTTTGGCTGGGCCTTGTATGTAGGATAACTTTGGTTGACCCCACAGGGAAAATCAGGAGCAGGGAAATGTCTCAGAAATCGTCCTGAGATAGAGCAAGGGAGTCAGGCTTTCATACCCTTGTACCAGACAGTCAGGTTTAAGGGCCTCTCTAGAGAGATGTAAATACCCAGGTTCTGTGCTTGCCTACATGTCCTACCAAAGCAGCCCCAGTAGTTTGAGGACTGACTTCCTAATACAGTTATAACCTCTCCTGTTAGAAAATACACACAGAAAAGCCAGGGAAAGAGTATACAAATGGTAAAAGGTTTCCAAGGGGATATTGGATAGAACACCAACATCTACGAACTTGTTGCCTAGCCTAGTTTCTTATTGTGATCAGCACAGGATCCAGTAGAAAACAGATGGAGCATGCAAATTAGAATACTTCTTAAAAGTTTAACAAAAGGATTATATGTATGGAAGGGAAGTCAGAATAAATAGCTCAGTGCCCTGGAGTTAGTCTCAAGGGGAGGGGCAGTCACGAGAATCCATGTGAAAGTGAGCTGTTATGAGAGACCCACCTAGAGAAGAGCAGGGATACCTGGTTAAAGCACAGAGCCAACCTCAGGAGACCTTGAAAGGAAGAGTTTAGAAGAACAAATACTCTGATCTCACTTTCTTCCTTCCCTTGGGTTTCTTGGTAGGGCTCTCCATAGGTGGAATCTAGCAGGAAGCTAGAAAGTAGGAATCCATTGTTGTGGTGCATTCAGGCCAGTCCTGGGGAAGACAGCAGGGTAGGAGTGGTCAGAAGGTGGATTTGTAGGGTCAACCTCAGCTATTAGGCTCTTTGATGCTCTTCCAATCTTCTGTCTGTAGAGCAGCCATAGATAACTTTCTAAAGTGCAAATATGATGAAATCATTCCCTTTCTTTTTAACCTTTTAGTGGTTCTACATTAAACTTTAACCCTCTAAATATATTCTTTATTGTTTCTTTGTGGCTAGCCTCTTGCTGTTTCCGGCATCTTTACTCTCCTTCAATCTCACGTTCCTCAGCCATGATGAACTGTGTTTTAGACACCAAAACTTATCATTTGTTCCTCTCGCACAAGTTTCTGTAGGCTGAATTCACTACTTGGATTACTGTTCCACCCTGAACCAACCACAGCGGGGAATGATGGCAGAAGATTAGCAAAACTCTTTCTCCTATTGTTTGGATGATGGCCACCAGGCAACTAGTAATATCTAGCTCTGTTAAAATGTGGAGTATATTTCTAGGCAATCTTGTTTATGGAAAAATTAGCCCTGATTGGTAAATTACCACTGGGCTTCCCTTAGTGTGGTGACTCTTGTTCCAGGACACATTTTTTTTGGATTCTTGGAAACCATGGAGTTGTTACAAGAGATATTAGCTCTAGTGGGCTCTGCAGTTTTCTAGCCAGGGCATCTCCCATTCTCATTTCATGTGAATCTTACCTCCTGGCAGTTGAGTTGTTACATAAGGGAGTAAATAGCTGCCAGAGGGTTGTGTGAGTTGTGGTATGAAATATCGCGAAGATCCACGTTGAAGAGGAATGCGTGATACTCTGCTGCCCACAAGCTTGCAATTCCTGTCTTATGTCCTTCTGTGTGACATGGTGCTAGTCTTATAAGTAAGAACATTTAGTTGAACTCAAGAAGACCATTTGGCAGTTGTTAAAGGGAATAGGTTAGAACGGATTTATCCTTGACAGCACCCCTGCTCCTCCTGCTTTTCTACAGCCATTCCCCTGTGCCTGCGTCCTCTCTCTGCATCGTTGTCTGCTGGCTAATTTCCATTGTTCTTCGGATCATATCTTAGATAGCTCTTAGAAACCTCCATTTCCCTACAGGGCATCTCACAAATGCTTGTGCTTATTCTGTCATAACACTGAATAGCAATTATTTACGTTTTTACTACACTAAATTGAAAGATTCTGGTTGTTTGGGGAATGTTCATTTCTCTAACTCTTTTGTATATCGCATTTAGCATGGTGTCTAACACAATGCAGTCAATAATACTGTTGATTAAATGAATTGTGAAGTAGACTTCCCTAACGTTCACAAACTTTCTTAGTTACAAATTACACATTTTTAAATTTTAGAGTGGTGGTGTACATGTGAGCATTTCCTGCTTTAAATAAATTGTATGCAGGTGAAGTTTGGATTTTTAGTGAACTTTCTCTCCTCCTGGTACTGGTCATGGTACCCAATAGGTGGTTATATGCCCCATATCCCCACTCCTTCTCTTTGTTAGCAGTGCCCAGCATCAGTTGTCGCCATCTTTGTGTTCATATGCCCACTGTTTCAGGCCTGCTTATGAGTGAAAACATGTAGTATTCAGTTTTTTGTTCCTGTGATAGTTCACCTGGAATGATGGTCTTCAGCTCTGTGTCCATGTGGCCACAAAGGACATGATTTTGTTCTTCTTAATACTGTGCAATATTCATCATGTATATGTACTATATTTTTTTATGCAGTACAGTTTCATTGGGCTGGGTTGGTTCTATGTGTTTGCTATTGTGAATAGTGCTGCCATGAACATATGTGTGCAGGTGTCTTTTTGGTAGAGAAATTTATGTCCCTCTGGGTATATTCACAGAAATACGATTGCTGGATCACATGGTATCTCACTTTTGTTGTTTGAGAAAACGCCACACTCCTTTCCACAAAGGTTGAACGAACTTATCTTCCCACCAAGAATATAGAAGTATTCCCTTTCTCCAAAAGCCTTGCCAACACATGTTGTTTTTTGACTTTTTATTTGCAGTCATCCTGACTGGTATGAAGTGGTATCTCATTGTAGCTTTGATTCGCATTTGTGTGATGGTTAGTGAAACTGGGCATTTTTTTCCATATATTTGTTGGCTGTTCAGATGTCTTCCTTTGCAAAGTGTCTGTTCATGTCCTTTGCCCACATTTTAATGGGGTCATTTGTTTTTTTTCCTGTCAATTCATTTAACTTCTTTATAGATCCTGAATGTTAGGACTTTGTTGAATGCATATTTTTTCCCTGTTCTGTAGGTTGTCTCTTTACTCTCTTGATGGTTTCTTTTTCTGTGCAAAATCTTTTTAGCTTGATAAGGTCCCGCCTGTCACTCTCAGCCTTTGCCGGATTTGCTTTTGAGGACTTGGCCAAGAATTTATTGCCTAGGCTAATGTCCAAGCATAGGCAAACTTAGGGTGTTCCATAAGTTCTCTTCTAAGATTCTTATAGTTTGAGGGTTCACACTGAGTCCTTGATTCATTTTGAGTTACTTTTGTATATGGTGATCGGTGGGGGTCCAGTTTCATTCTTTTGCATGTAGTTAGTCCGTTTTTCCAGCACCCTATGGTATCTTTTCCCAACATTTGTTTTGTTGGCTTGGTAAAGATGAGTTGGTTGAAGGTCCATGGCTTTATTTCTGGAGCCTCTGTCCTGTTCCATTGGTCTATGTGTCTATTTTTGTGCCGGTATCATGCTATCTTGGTTACTGTAGCCCTATAGTTAAGTTTGAGGTCTGGAAGTGTGATGCCTCCAGCTTTGTTCTTTTTGCTGAGGAGTACTTTGGCTATTTAGTCTCTTTTTGAGCCTGATTTTTCTGTAGTGTCTTTTTTGGTCTGTGAAAAATGATGCTGATAATTTGCTAGGGATTGCATTGAATCTTCAGATTGCTTTGAATAGAATGGATATCTTGACAATTTTGATTCTCCTAATCTTTGACAATGGGATGTTCTATTTGTTTGTGTTGTCTTTAATTTCTTTGAGGAGTGCTTTGTGGCTCCCATGATAAAGGTCTTTCTTTTTTTTTGAGTTGAAGTCTCACTCTGTCACCCAGACTGGAGTGCAGTGGTCGCTCCCGGCCACCGCAGTCTTGACCTGCTGGGTTCTGGCAGTCCTTCTGCCTCAGCCTTCCAAGTAGCTGAAACTACAGGTGTGCGCTACCACACCCAGCTAATTTTTTGATTTATTGTAGAGATGAGGTCTCGCCAAGTTGCCCATGCGGGTCTCGAAACCCATGGGTTCAGGCCATCCACTCACCTCAGCCTCTCAAAGGCGCGGGATTAAAGGCTGAGCCACCGAGCCCTGCTGATAAAGGTCTTTCACCTCTTTGGTTAGATGAATACTGAGGTATTTTCTTGAATGACATCTTGGATGGCTTGTTCTAGGGTGGTCTCAGTTTCCCCTTCTTTCTTGGGGATGCTGATCAGCCATAGATTTGGTCTCTTTGCTTATTCTTCCTAAGCCTTTTTTCCCCTGTGATTGTTAGCCTGGATTAGGTCAGTATTTGCTCCTCAAGTTCTGAGATTCCTTCTTCTGCCCAGGTGATTTTGCTGCTGAGGCTTGCTATTGTGTTTTGAAATTCTCAGAAATAGTACTTCATTTCCAGAATTTCAGACTGGTCAGATTTCTTCTCATGACCAGTTCAGCTTTCACTTCCTTCACTGTTTTTATGGCCTGGATGATCTGTGTATCCATTTTCTCAAAGATTTCACTGAGTTTATTTGTCATCAATAGACTGAATTCTATGTCTGTCATCAGGGACAGGTTATTCTGGATGGGTTCCCTTGCTTGTGATCTGGGTGGTCATTTTGTGAGTATCAGCTTGTTAAGGCTTAGGGTATTGCTGTTGTTTTTACACTGGTTCTTCCTCATCTGTGAAGGCACACTCTTCTCTTTTTATTTTGTTGTTTTTTTAAATAAATAAGGCTGCTACTGTTGAGGGTTGGGCTTGTGTGTGTGTGTGTGTGTGTTGTTTTGTCTTTCCTCCCTGCTCTGGACCACCTGTAGTGGGGTGGGCAGTTAGTTTTCAAGTAAGATTTGTTTAGTTTTAATGTCTAAATTC
The DNA here is from genome assembly GCF_000164805.1 of Carlito syrichta. NCBI lineage: Eukaryota > Metazoa > Chordata > Mammalia > Primates > Tarsiidae > Carlito > Carlito syrichta. The sequence goes on along the minus strand of NW_007259704.1, from coordinate 20,865 downwards.
AAGCAAATTTCATTAGCCCTTTGGGAATCTCATATCTGTAAAATTCTGACTTCATGATTGGCTTCAAACATTCTTTTCAATTAGAGAACTACACATAAATCTGCCAAAGACAAGATTATTTTCTTGATTAAATATCTAAGAAAAGTTAAGCTTTCATAACACTCTGGAAGCCATATTAGTGAGTGTTGCCAAGCAGAGAGAGAAAGTGGCCAGAGAGTTGTTGATCGTTACGGCTTTAGCTTTATAGAACATGTAGAGTGTTATGGTCTTATTTTGTTTCTCGGGGTTTACCTAGGCAAACACATTTTCTGGCACTGACAAAGTCATGAAAAATCTTGGTATATTGCTTTCTACAGATATTCCATAGAAACAATTTTCCTCTCAAACGTTTTCAAAACATATTCTTTGAGCTAACTTTTGGTGGTTTCCTAGGAGGTAGTAACAAGTGGCATTTTGCAGAAAGTACACTGTAACTGTTAAAGAGAGAATGTTTTCAGCAGATACTTTGAAAAGCAAAGCTAGGCAACAGCCCAGTGTTGGACTCTTAATGTGCTGTTTGGTGATGATCCAAGAAAATATTGACATCCTAGATAGACACCTCAGTCTGTTCTGTACTTTATTTTTTATTTTAGATTTGTAGAAGCTAAAAATAGTAATGAACAAAACAAAAAGAAGAAAATAGTTAATGTGACGCTTAGCAGTGACAACAAGATTTTGACAAAATGACAGACCGCAAATGGAGAAAATAGCCTCTTGATCTTGGCCAACAATTGTTAATGGTAAAAAATCACAATATTGCTTCTAAAAGGTCAGATTGTTAAAAAAAATAAGCTTCAAGTTTGTTGGCTGAGAGCTTTATTTTATTGAATATTGGTAGTGCAATACTTGCCTCATACATTTTTTTCTCCACCAAACCTTGATAACTGTTTCTCTCTGGAACAAGAAAAAATGTCTATATTTAAATCAGAAAATTTAAGACAACCACAAAGACTTTCTGTAAAATGACAAGTTGAACAGAATTGTGATGTCATTTTAATGGTCATAGGTAATGAGTCTTAAATGGTTTCTGTCTCAGCTATCCTTTGACAATTGTTTCAAAGGAACTTTATGGGAGATGTCACCTTCCCAGAAAGCACAGGATATATCTGTTTGCTTACCACAAGGGAGTCCATGCTCCTAATCTGTGCTTGGCACCACAAGACACATGCTTCTTGGAGTCTGCAGTCATGAAGAGCAAAGGACAAGGCTTGCTCTGTTATTTCCCATTAATGGCCCTGGGGACGTATATCATCTCTCTCCTTGTGGATACTCTTTCCTCAGTGACAACTCAGCTATGGTAAGCACACAAGGCATAGACCAAGAGCAGAAACATAAATCAAATTGACATAGGTCCAATTCAAAATCATAAATCAGTTTGACAAAATTGAATTTAAAAATGTATGAGCAGGCTGAGATAGACTGTGATCCTTTGAAGTGGTTTAAATGGAAAGGTTTGGGCATGGTGCAGCACCTTGGGAAGTTTTTTAGGAAAGGCTAAGACGTATGTCAAAACCTCACGTAAACCTCTAGAAAAAACGTAACCACTATTAAAATAACTCCTCCACTATATTTTTTATTTTTAAAAGTGATCATGGCAGCAGTTATAGTGACTTATTCTTACATTTGGCCTAAGGTATGTACTCAGTATATTAGACATCTTTAATAAATTTTATGAATTTTTATGATTTGTATGAGTTTTATTGTTCACTGAAAAAAATTGACCTTTCAGTGTATCTTTCTTTCATAGGTGTCCTTTATTTTTTCATATCTTGTTTTTACACTTATATGCAATTATTGACCAGGCAGAGAAGGTTACCTTTCAAGTAAGGTTTTACTATATCAAATCTTCCTATACTCCCTGAGTAAATCACCTTGTACCAGCAGAATCTCTCCAGTGGCTAAAGGAATGTTATTATACATGGGGATATAATTTCAGGCTGTTACTAAAATACAGTTTTGAGAAGAGTGTCCTCCTATAAGTGATTAAGTGCTGTGTTAATATTGATTTTTTTTTTTTTTAGTTATATAGGTTTTATGCTAGAAGCCCATGATGTGTCCAGGCTCAATGAAATTTTGTTCCTGTGGTATATGCTAACTTATTATTTGGAGAATTACTAATACATGACTGTATTCAATAATTGAGCATCTCTTCTTATTACTCAGCTAGGGAAATCCAGCTTTATCATTTGTTACACACCTTAGTGCACATATAAAGCCCAACAGCAATATTCTGTGGAAAATATTGTATTGCTTCCTTTACTTCTTAAAAAAGAGTAGAACATATGAAAATGGAAAAAAAGATGAGTTTTTAAAAAAATACACATTTCAGGAAGCTGAGGCCTTTGCATACTGGCTGTTGTGTTTTGACTTCACTTGTAAGTTCACTAGCCAGGGACTGCTTATTCCCATCTGGATGTAGCGAATCATGCCAATCCTTATTTGTCTTTTTTTTTTCTTTTTAAGGTGAAAGATGTTAGTGAAGAAGTATGTAATTGTAAAAAGAAAGTTGGCATAAATGTTAGGAGACTCATACGTGCAGTGCATGTGAAGCTTTGGGCAAACAGTTTAGTTCCTCTCAAGTCGAGTTTTCTTATGCGAGTTGGCAGTTGAAATACTGTGTGCGGAGATGTTAGGAACCTGTGAATTAAGTGTGAGAACTATAAAGCACTGGCTATCGTCATATCTTTCCCTTGCTTCACAGTCAGTCTTCTACAGTATGATATTTTATCGCCATCTCTATTTCTTTACCTCTCATTCACAGCTCAATAACCCAGTCCATCAAACACTGCAGCAGACATAGTACCTACCCACATCTCCTCAGTCCAGTTTGAAATTCACCTGCAGAAAGAATGCCAATGGCTACCTGCTTGAGACATTTCTCTGGTTCTAGGAGTTTGTTCTACCCACAGATTGGCCATTTCAGCAGTACTGGGAGTTAACGCCTCTGAAGTAATCTTTAACCAAAGAAGGATGGGAGTTGGTGAAAATATCCCACACAAGACGATTCCTACTTGGATACCCATGATCTGTTTCTGTTGTCTGATTGCTCTAGCTAGGACTTAAAAAACTATGTTAAACAGGAAGGGTAAGAGTGGGCATCCTTGTCTTGTTCTGGTTTTCAAGAAATGGTTCCAATTTTTGTGTGTTTAGCAGTATGCTGACTGTGGGTTTCCTGTAGATGGCTCCTATTATTTTGAGGTATGTTCCATCTATGCCTAGGTGTACAAGAAGGGGTGCCAGATTTTGTCAGAAGCTTTTTCCACATCTAATGATATAATCATGTGGTTTTTGTTTTTACATCTGCTGATGTATTTAATTACATTTATGATCTTGCGAATGTTAAACCAGTCCTGGAACCCAGGAATGAAGTCTACTTGATCATGGTGGATAATTTTTGAGATGTGTTATTGGATCCAGTTTGCTAGGATCTTGATGAGCAATCAGACAAGAGAAGGAGATCAGGGATATTCAAATAGGAATCAAACTTATCCCTGCAAAGAGGAAGTCTAGTTATCCTTCTTTGCAGATGATGTGATTCTATACATCAAAAACCCAAGGGAATCTGTCAAAAACCTTCTTGCACTGGTAAAGGACTTTGGCAAAGTCTCAGAGTATAAAATACATGTGCAAAAGATAATCGCATGTCTATACACCAACAATAAACAAAAAGAAACCTAAATAAAAAACACAATCCCATTCACAATAGCCACAAAAAAAAAAGAAAAGAAAAATAAAAGAAATACTTGGCATCTTCCTGAGCAGAGAAGTGAAAGACCTTTACATGAGAATTACAAAACACTGCTCAAAGAAATCCAAGAAGACACAAACAAATGGAAAAATATTCCATGCTCATGGACTGGAAGAATCAATATTGTTAAGAGTCCATCCTACTCAAGGCAATCTACAGATTGAACCCAATACCCATTAAATTACCAGCAGTATTCTTTTCAGACCTGGAAACGACAATACAGAAATTAATATGGAAACATAAATGACCACATTCACCAAAACAATCTTCAGGAAAAAAAAAAAGCGGGAGGTATCACATTCCCAGACTTTAAATTTTATTATAAAGCAACAATAATCAAAGTAGCCTGGAATTGGTACAAGAACAGGCATATAGACCAATGGAACAGGTTTTCTGGAAGCAAAACCTCAATTTCTCAACCAACTTATCTTTGACAGAGCCTCCACTACCCACCCCTGGGGAGAGAAGAAACTATTCAGTAAATGGTGCTGGGAAAACTGGCTGACCACATGCAGAAGTTTAAAACAAGACCCCTACCTATCATCATACTCTAAATGGATCAAAGACTTAAACATAAAACCTCAAACTATAAGATTTTTATAAAATGCAGGAGATATCAACAACTCAAAAAATAACAGCTGCTGGAGAGGGTGTGGTGAAAAGGGAACACTTCTACACTGTTGGTGGGAGTGTAAACTAGTGCACCCTCTGTGGAAAGCAGTGTGGCGATTCCTAAAAGCTCTAAATATCAACCTCCCATATGAACCCGCAATCCTCCTACTGGGAATATTCCCTGAAGAACTCAAATCACTCTATAAAAAAGATACCTGCACACATATGTTTATTGCAGCATTGTTCACGATAGCAAGAACCTGGAAACAACCATGTTGCCCATCAAAAGAGAACTGGATTAAAAAAATGTGGTACATATACATGATGGAATACTACGCAGCCATAAAAAAGAACAAAATCATGAATTTCGCAGCAACCTGGATGGAACTTGAGTCTGTAATACTGAGTGACCGCTCACAGAAACAAAGATTCGAGTATCACATGTTCTCACTCATATAATGGACCTTGAACACCCAATGTAATACTATAAGAAAATGACTGTACTGGGAAACTATGGTGGGGGAGGGGGATGGGATTAACAGTAGCAAATATCTGTCTGGGGAAGGGGAAACACCTCTTATCAACAGGGTGCCTGAATGAAACATAATTGTACACCTAACACTTAACTGTACCCCACAAAACCATAATAAAAAACATTGATTTAAAAAAAAAAAGAAATGCCATGACAATAGTCAAGTTCATTTCGTGTAACATTTCCATGGTTCTGATTTAAAAAAAAAAAAAAAACATATGCATGTACAAGCTAAAAAAAAAATACAGGAGACACTCTTATGGAAATTTGAATTGGTAACCAATTCCTAATCAAAACCCCAAGTGTCCATGCCATAAGAGATAAATAAGACAGACAAGTGGGACCTCATCAAACTGACAAGGTTCTGCAAAGTCAAAGAAACCATCAAGAGAGCAGGGAAACAGCCAACAGACTGCGAAAAAATACCTGTCAACCATGTTTGACAAAGGCTTAACATCTAAGATCTACAAAGAACTCAAATGTGCCAAAAAGTAAAAAAGTCCCTATTACAAAGTGGGCAAAATATATGAATAGACACTTCTCAAAGAAGACATATGAACAGCCAACAGATATATGAAAAAATGCTCAGCCTCATTAGTCATCAAAGAAATACAAATTAAAACCACCACACTGAGGGAGAGCAGAACCAAAGGGCAAAGGTGGTGGGAGGGATTAGGGAGGTATTCTCCCTCTTCTTTATGATTCTTAAAGAGACCCCAAAGCACATGGACCTGGAGTTCTTGTTGTGGTAGGTGGAGATCATTGACTGCAAGGGAAGAGACCCACAATAATATATGGGTCCTAGAAGCCACCAGCTGGGTCAGGGAGACTTCCTCTTTAGAGGTAGAACATTTTTTACATGTTTGCTTAACAAATGATAGTTAACTCCTGTCATCAGAATTCTTTCTCTGATATTAAATATATACCAGGAAACGTCCTCAATTTTCATTTTTCCAAAAGCACTATTTGAGTTCAAGTCCTGATTCCATTCAATTTCTGTTACCTTTTACTCATTTAAGCTTTCTGAGCAGTCATTTTCTACTCAAGTTTGTTGTGCAATTAATGATAAAATGTGTACAAAATCACTTTGTAAACTACCTAGGATCTGTGAACATGAGTCAACAAAAAAATTACAGTTTCATTGACAAACTTGGTGGCAATTATAATTAGTTCTGTAGATTTGAGTTTTGTTTTTATGATGAACTATTGATATCTTTTATAGAATAATTATCCTCCACCTTGACTCAGTGCACTTATTTGACTAGTTTTTTTCCTCTAAGAGATTACAAATAACATCCTTTCTCTCTTTCTTTACGATCTTTGTAATTTTTCTAGTCATATACCCTCCACATTACCATCATAAGCTTGTCAATATTCTAGGTTTGGAGAGTGTGATAAGATAAAGGGGAGAAACAAGGGAGGTGAAGATTTTATCCTTCAAATACAGCAAAACAAGAAATTCAAGCAAACCTAAGCAACTGCAACACTACTTGCCAATAACGTAAATCTCTTATGTTTGATTGGTATTTAACCTGTTGCCTTCATTGTCTATCATACAAAACGGCACTTATCACTTATCATTCTTGTATTGGGTTTTTTTTCATTTTTTTTTTTTAAATTTCTTTTAATTTTTTGTTTTATTTTAAAGATGTGGGGTACAGTTCAGGGTTAGGTATACAAATGTTCATTATGCAGGTGCCCTTGTTGATGAGGTCTATCCCCTGCTTCCCCAGGCAGATTCCCACTGCTGCCAAACCCACTTCCCCTTCCCCCTCCTGTCAGTTTCCCACTACTGCCAATCATTCTCTTGTAGTGTTATGATAATTGTTCAAGGTCCGCTTATGAGTGAGAACATGTGATACTCTGTTCTTTGTTTCTGTGAAAGATCACACAGTATTATAGACTCTAAGTCCATCCAGGTTGCTGTGAAGTTCATGATTTTGTTCTTCTTTATGGCTGCGTAGTAGTCCATCGTGTATATGTACCACATTTTTTTAATCCAGTCCTCTTTTGATGGGCATCACAGTTGGTTCCTTGTCCTTGCTACTGTGAACAATGCTGTGATAAACATATATGTGTAGGTATCTTTTTTATAGAGTGATTTGAGTTCTTCTGGGTATATTCCTAGTAAGGGGATTGCGGGGTTGTATGGTTAATTTACCAACAGCATTCTTCTCAGATGTGGAAATAACAATACAGGAATTCATATGGAAACATAAATGACCTCAGCAAAACAAGCAAACAAACAAACAAAAACAAAGCAGGAGGTATCACACTCTCAGACTTTAAATTCTATTATAAAGCTACAATAATCAAAACAGCCTGGTATTGGTACAAGAACAGGCATATAGACCAATGGAACAGGATAGAGATTCCAGAAGCAAAACCAAATTTCTCAACCAACTCATCTCGACAAAGTCTCTACTACCAACTGGGGAGAGATGAACCTATTCAGTAAATGGGACTGGGGAAACTGGCTGACCACATGCAGAAGATTAAAACAAGACCCCTACTTATCACCATACATAAAAATCAACTCTAAATGGATCAAAGACCTAAATGTAAAATCTCAAACTATAAGAACCTTAGAAAATGCAGGAGATACCCTTATGGAAATTGGCTTTTCTTATACATGTTTTTTCCTCTCATTCCTAACTAAAAATCTAGTTTTCTTGACTTTGTTTTCATCTGCACTGCATTATAACATGTTATAGATTTTCTTACATACTGGTGGAAATCAATAAATTCTCCTGATAGTTTAATTAATGTTAATAGTTTTATTATTGCATTCCTTATTGAGTTCCATTGTCACTTAAATTATCTTACGACAAACTCTAAAACCTTTGCTGTTCATGTAGTTGACAATTATGTCTTATCCTTTTCTTGTCCACTAACTCCTTCTGGTTAGTGTATAAATACACCCATTTAAGGTGCTGATATTTTTACTCTGAAAGTAAAGATAATATAATTTACTGCAATGTTTAGCAACAACTGTTTAAAGAGTTCACACTGTGCCTGAGAGACTGTATAAGGCCTGTACCAACATAATTTGGAGATCTATTTTTGTGGCCTATCCGAAAAGATGGACTATAGAATTTTTTCTTAGAAATCAGTATTATCTCAATTTGTTAAAATAAAATGTTTGTCTTCTCTCTAGGGCTTTTAAATGTGCACATTCATTTCAAAGTAGGTTAAATGTATTTCCCCTACATTGTGACCTCTGTGAGAAACGGGGCTGTATTTATTTAAATATTATTTTCAAATTCGTTAATACAGTGATAATCCTTATATAAATGCTCAATAACTGTTGAAAATAGTAGTGTTGGCATTATTTTAAGACTGTGATTCTAAATTCCCTTTGTCTTTCTTCTTCTTATTTTATTTTTTCCCAATCACAATTTTAAAATTTCAACTGTGTCTCTAAATGGAAATTAAATTGGGAAAATCAGCTCCTTTTACACATAAAACTTACATATAAATTCCTTTTGTTTTCTGCAAGAGCCTCTTTAGATAAATTTCACGGTTTTGTAAAACTTTATGTTTTTGAAACAAAATATATTATGAACCTGTTTTTCAACGTTTAGTTTTTGATGTTTTACTTATACTTTGTACTATGTGATATTTCTGTTTTTAAAAAATCAATTTATTTTTAACTGAAAAATTAAAATTTATATATTTATTAAGTACAACATGTTTTGAAATACATTGTGGAATGGCTAAATCAAGGTAATTAGCATATGAATTATCTAACACACTTATAATTTCTTGTTCTCTTCACTAAATAAATCAGTCCCTAAAATAAATAAAAATTTACACTTACCATAAGTTGCATAATAAAAGAAATTTTTTAAAACTCGCACAAATATTTGAAACAATTTCCCTAGTAGAACAATTCTGTTCTATTTTTGTCAGAATAAAAGAGTGAGTTTGCCTTTTGTATTTTTACTTTTGTAATATTTGAGCCAGCTTCTAAAATAACCCAGGAATAGCCTATTTCTTTCAAGGCACAGTGCTATTATTTTTGAAAAGTCCGTAAGGAAAGCCACTGAAGAATACAAAGTTTCTATAAGCCAGAGTCCTCACAATTTATTGTGTATCAGAATCTTCTGCAGAGCTAATTGAAACACAGATTGCTCAGCCCACTTCCAAAGTTTGTGATACAGCAGAAAGGGATGGGGACCTGAGAATTTTCTTCTATTATGGATACCCAGCTGATGATACTACTGAGGGCCACATTTACGACCCACTACTAGACGCTTTCACTAACAATCACTTCTAAGGTGACTTTTATAGCATTATAAACTGCTAAGCCCCAGATAACTTGACAAAGAAAACTCTAGAAACCTAAATCAACTGTTGAATGAACGTACTTTCTGAAATGAATTTGAGAAACATTGTTGATTTTTTTAACCTGAAGAAATTTTTTAAAATAACCAAAAAAAGAAACTGACTTTGCATTTTGAAAGTATTGTTTTTAGTATTCTACAACTTCTAAAATTACTTTTGACATATTCATATGTGTATTCCTAGAATATTCATGAGTGCCTACCGTGTGCCCATCTTCAGGGACAGAAACACCAGTCCATGGCACAGATATGGATTTTACACATTTGTTTCTGTGATAATACACCTGATATGTTTATTTATATTGATTTCAACAACAATTTGAGAGCAGAACCAGACTCAACATAAGGGTTGTGATTAAAAACCTTTGCACATCTCATGTTAGAGTTCATCCATAATGTATGATGACAAAACTGCATGTAAATATTTAAGAAATACAATTTTTAGCAAATATTGCTCTGGTTCTGAAAACTGATTAACAGATGGAGTGCTTTTGCGGAAAGTGGGTGAAGTTTTTAAGAGGTAACTGGTTTTTGTCTCTTAGAGCAGTTCATGTAAGTAGCTAATTATTCCTAGCCACTTGCTCTCTCTCTCTATATATATAGTTATATATATGTGTATGCAACTTACATAAAATTTACTATATACTTAGCAGTGCATATTTATTAACATTTAAGTTGTCCTAAGCACTTCCTATATATCAATTTCCTATAATAATCTATGAAGTAGGTACAATTGGTATATCTATTTTATAAATTAGGAAACAAGAACAGAGAGGTTAGATAAATTTCCCAAAATGTACAGCAGTTAAGTTTTTTAGCAATCTGGCTTCAGACCCTACTCTTTACCACTAGGTTTTCCAGCTCTTTACATATGATCTCTGGTGCTTGTCATATACTTTAATGTTTTACCTTGTAATTTTCTTTTAATAAGTGAATATTTAATAGTAAGCTCTCCAAGGGAAATTTCTAGGTCTAACATTTTTTGTAACCTATAAAGTGTCAAGAACAAACACTTTATATGTAATAAGTGTTTAGTCAATACTTTTCAATGAACTGATTAGTGAAACTCCCAATTGTACAATATTAGAAAATACAAATCTCTCTTTTTCCCTCTTTCCAAAAATAGGTAGCATAAAGAACCTAGGGATTTGCTTATTTTCTTTCTTGAAATAGAAATACTCCATACATACTTAGATAAAGGAATATAGTTAAATAAATATAACTGCTACAGGAGACATTGTAATTAGCTTGATGGAAAAATTAAAAATTTGACATACAAAATTGAAGTGAAGTCAGAAAACTAAAGTATTTTAGAGTCCTATCTGATATGCACCACTATGTTTTAAAATGTTTCATCTCTCCTGAAGGAAATGTCTTACTTTCAGCAAAGAAAATAACTAGTCTCTAACAACCTGGATTTCTAGACTTCAAAAAAAGATATAGAAGATTTTCATGTCATTTCAATATTATATTTAGATGTTTGTATGGAATTATACCTGTCCTGTATATTGATCTGCCTTTGTTCAATAACAAGTTATAGTGGCTTAAAACAACAACCTTTTGTTAGTTTGGCAATTTGTGCTGGGCTATTCCTCTGCTGATCCTCGGCAGGTCATTTGAAGCCTGTGTAAGCTTGGATGACTTTATTCATGTGTCTGGTGATTGATCAACTCTCAGAGGAAGTATAAATGTAACTGGGCCATGTGTCTGTCATCATCCAGTAGTCTACACTGGATTTATTCACATGGTGACAGCGGCAGAACTTCCAAGAACAAGTATGTAAGCTCTAATATGCAAGAGCGTTTCCTTTTTGAAGGGTGGGAGGGGTTTGGCTATACTGAATTTCTTTATTTTTTAAATTTTATTTTATTATAGGAATGTGGGTTGCAAACAAGGATTAACTGCATAAGTAGGCTGCATGCAGGTGAAATTGAGGCTTCTAACTGGCCTTCACTGTCCCTGATAATGAATCAAGTCCTCTTTGTCACATGACCTCCATCCCCTCCCTCTGTCCCTCCTCTAGCAGTGCCAGGTGACTGCCTATTCCTCCCTCCCTTGGGCTAATGTGAATAATGTTTAAGGCAGGTGGGAGAACATGCGGTATTCAGTTCATTGTTTCTCTGATAGCTCACTTAGTATGATGATCTCCAGCTCATCCAATTTGCTGCAAAGTCCATGATTTTTTTGTTCTTCTTTATAGCTTCATAAAACTCTATCATGTATAAGTGCCACATTTTCTTTATCCAGTCCACTTTGATGGGCAGTAGGGTTGGTTCCATGTTTTTGCTATTGTGAATAGTGCAGCAGTAAACATGCGTGTGAAGGTGTCTTTTTTGTTGAATGATACATGTTCCTCTGGGTATATTTCCAGGAGATGGATTTGTGCAGATCCGTTTTCAGTTCTTTTAGGAATTACCACACTACTTTCCACAGAGGCTGAGCTGGCCTGCCCTCCCACCGACAGTGTAGAAGTGTTCCCTTTTCTCTGAACTGAGCCAGCATCTGTTTTTTTTTTGTTTTTAATGATAACCATCCTTACCAGAGTTAAGTGGTGTCTTACTGTAGTTTTGATTTGCATTTCTCTGATGATAGTGTGGCTGAGCATTTTTCATGTGTCTCTTGGCAGCTTGTATGTCATATTTAGAGAAATATCTGTTAATATCGTCCCTCTTTTTAAAAATGGGATTGTCATTTATTTTTCTCTCACTTAATTTGGGTTCCTTGTAGATCCTGGATGTTAGGCCTTTGTCAG
>NW_007259704.1:6529-7348 GCF_000164805.1 Carlito syrichta | reverse complement strand
GCAAAATGTTGGCAATGGCTTTATCATAGATGGCTCTTACTATCTGAGGAATGTCTAATGATCTTTCTATGCATAAGTGCTCAGGGTTTTCATCAAGAAGGGATGCTGGGTTTTGTAGAATGATTTTTCTGCATCAAATGATGTAATCATGTGGTTCTTGGTTTTGCATCTGTTAATGTGCTAATTACATTTATGGTTTTGTGAATGTTGAACCATCCCAGGAATAAAGCCCACCTGGTCATGATGGGTGATCCTTGAAATGTGCTTTGGATCTGATTTGCTAGAAACTTGAGGATTACTCCATCTATGTTCATTAAAGAGATTTGCTTGTAAATCTCTTTCCTTACTGGATCTTTGCCAGGTTTGGGTATCAGTATGATGTGAACTTCATAAAATGATTTGGGGAGAATTCCATCTATCCCAATTACCTGGAATATTTTCAATAAGATTGGTATTAGCTCCTTTTTATATGTCTTGTAAGATTCAGCTAGGAAACCGTCTGGTCCAGGGATTTCTTGGCAGGAATATTTATTATGACTGAATAAATTTCCCAAATTGTTATTGGTCTGTTTAGAGTTTCAGTTTCTTCTTGTTTCAAACTTAAGAGGTTGTGTGATACCAGTAAGTGCTGCTCCATTTCCTTTAGGAATTTATTTGCACACAGGTGTTCATCATAATCTCTGATAATCCTTTAAATTTCTTTGTGACTTCACCCTTTGCATTTCTAATTGTGTTTATTTGGACTTTCTCTCTTTCTCTCTAGTCAATCTGACCAGGGGACTGTCAATCTTATTTATCCTTTAAAGAACCAGATTTTTG
>NW_007259704.1:2613-5831 GCF_000164805.1 Carlito syrichta | reverse complement strand
CCCAAAAGATTATTTGCCAGCCCAAACTTTGAGCCTGTGGGTGTCCTTTGTAGTGAGATGAGTTTCCTAGAGGCAGCAGACTGTTGGGTCATGTTCTCTCGCCAATTTGCCACTCCAATTTGTCTCTTCAGTGGTACATTTAGTTCATTCACATTCAAATTGATTATTGAAATGTGAATTTATCCCTGTCATAGGACTTAGGGTGTTGCTTTATTTCCTTTTTACTTTTATATTTATATATGTGTTTTTTTTTCATTTTTGTGAGTGCTCTGTATGCTCTGTTGATTTTGTGCTTGCCTATACTTTTGTGATAGGTATAACTCTTCTTTTTTTCTTGTGTTCAGCACCTTCTTAAAGTGTCTCCTGAAGGGCTGATCTGGAGGTGACATATTCTCTTAGGGTTTGGATTTTAATCTCCATCACTGAAGAAGCTTAGCTTGGGGTGTAAGAAATTCTTGACTGGAATTTCTTATATTTAAGAATGTTAAAAATTGGACTCCAGTCCCTTCTGGCTTGTAGTGTTTCTGCAGATAAGTTTGGAGCAGTTCTGATGGGTCTTCCCTGGTAGGTAGCTTGACTTTTCTCTTTTGCTGCCTTTAGAACTTTTTTTTCACACTTACTTTGTGGAAATGGCTTACTAGGTGTCTTGGGGATGATCTTTTCATGTGATCTCATGGGGATTCTCTGAATCTCTTGTCCTTGAATGGTCAGCTCTCTAGTGAGACGTGCAAAGTTTTCTTAGATAATTTCATGGAATGCTTGTTCCATGGTATTCTCAGTTTCCCTTTCTGCTTCAGGAATACTCATCAGGTATAGATTTGGCTTTTTGACATAGTTTCATATTTTTCTAAGCCTTTACTTCTTCTTCTTTTTGAATTTTTTTTCCCTATGTTTTAGACAGACTGGATTAATTTCATATTTTGGTCTTCAAGGGCTGAGATTCTTTCCTTTGCCTTGTTGATGCTACTTCCTATGCTTGTTACTGTGTTTTTAATTTCCAGGATGAAGTTCTCCATGTTCATAATCTCAGAATGGGTTTTTCTGAAATTAACCAACTTGTCTTCTACTTTCTGTACAACTTCAATGAGTTTTGCTTCTAGTTTTTTTTTTCTTTCTCTGTTCATTTTAGCCATCCAACCTCTGATTTCTGCGACTGTCAACTGGGGCAGGTTGTTCAAGGGTGTTTCCATTATTTGTGCTCTGATATCTGCTTTTTCAGATGCTGTCTTCTTAGTACTCTGAGGGTTGTTTTTCACATGTATTTTTTCTCATTTGTGACAAGTCTCTCTTCCTTCTCTGTAATTCCTTCTGCTTTTGTTGCTCTGAAGCTAGTCTAGGGCCCTTCCTGTGGTTCAATATAGATCACTCAGTGAGAGAGGGGGGCATTCACTTTTGTTTCTTGCCCCACCACATGTCAGGTTTCCCAACTGTAGTAGTCCTTGTTTCTAGCACACTGTAGAGAGTGGATGGGGTGATGCCCCCTACTGTCTGCTGTCTGCAGTTTGTGGCCCAGAAGCCTTCCTACCAAGAAAGCCTTCAAGTGTCTTTCATGTCCCTCTCTCTCTGTTCAGGTCCACATTGTGTTCTTGAAAAAGAGTGATTTCCTTGCCATGGGTAAGGGGATTTACCCTGTAGGCCTTCAGGGCTTGGAGGTGATTCTTTCTTATCTGGCTGGGCAGATGGGTCAGCTGTCAGTGAGGTTTACTCTGCAGGACTACTTTTCCTAACTGGGAGCTGGATGCTGGACTTTGCTGGCAGAAGCCATACTCATGGCTGCTGACTTAGCATTCATTTTTTCCCCCATTCTAGTTGTGGTCTGGTTGCCTACTGCTGTGCCCTGACAAGACGCCTTCTGTGTAGGACTAACAACTTGTATACGTCCGGGAGGAGGTGAATAGAACCAAAGCATCTTAGATACACTCAACCACTCTCATTTACTTGTCAAGGCTTCAGTTCCTGTGCAGGCCTTATTACATGGCAGGGGATGAGGCACCTGGACTCCTGTGTCAACCATCATTTTCTGGTCTCTATGTGTTCAAAGAGAACTTTGCTGGGTCCAGGGTGCTTCACTCATCCAAAAGTGTTCAGATGTCTCTGTATATTGAAGGCTTCGTCCTTATTCTCTGCCTTGTTTGGCAAGAGCAGTGCCAGTCTGCTGCTCCTCACTGACCATCTTGTATTGGTCATACAGGAAATTTTTAACCCGTGCTTGTATCATGTTTGCTAATGTCCCATTTAAGTGGCAAATTATATGGATTAATGGATTTTGTCTTTTTATAGGAGGAGCAATAAATGTGAACATCTTAATAATCGATTGCAGTCTGCCCTCTGACCACAAATAATTCACTTTCTTCCCACTTTTAAAATACCCTAATCAGCCAGGCTCGGTGGCTCAGCCTGTAATCCCGCACCTTGGGAGGCTGAGGTGAGTCAATTGCCTGAGTCTGCGGGTTTGAGACCTGCCTGGGCAACTTGGCAAGACCTCATCTGTACAATAAATCAAAAAATTAGCCGGGCGTAGTGCGCGCACCTGTAGTTCCAGTTACTTGGAAGGCTGAGGTGGAAGGATCGCTGGAGCCCAGCAGGTCGAGGCTGTGGTAGCTGGGAGCGGCCACTGCACTCCCGTCTGGGTGACAGAGTGAGACTCCAACTCAAAAACAACAACAACAACAACAACAACAACAAAAAACCCGAATCTCCCAGGACCCTCCAAAATCTCATTTGATTTCAGCAGTAGGTTGGAAATCCAGGACCTCATCATTTAAATAAGGTGTGAGTATGTTTCTTTGGATGTGTTCTTCTTGTTCCTACAAACTAAAGAAACCAGAAACTAAATGTGCAAGTTATTCTGTCCCACACATACAAGGTTGAGAAGGGATCAATTACAATGGACTTTTTCATTGTAAAAAAAGAACAGGCACTCATTCATTAGCCATTTTGAAATGTCACAGAGCATATGCTATCAGGTCTTTTGACTTACAGTTAGAGAGTGTTTCTTTGTTAGGACCTAGTTCTTTTCCATAGAAGTAACTTCCTGGTACAAAATTCCTAACTGTTCTTCGGGAGTGATTTCTTAGTTCATTATTCTCCATGGACTTCAAGCTCTTGACTCTTATCTTCTGAAATGTTATTTTTTAAATGTTATTTTTATGTTATTTTTCTATAAATTGCCTCTGTTTGCACTGAGTAGCTTTCTTTGCCTGCTTTCTCTCAAAGAA
>NW_007259704.1:1643-2062 GCF_000164805.1 Carlito syrichta | reverse complement strand
TGACAATTAAAACATTTTGGTTCAAAGCAGTTTTGTAAATGCCCACAACTTTATTGACACATTTTCTGTCTACCATGTTAGTATAGGTGACAATTCTTCAAATTGTCCTGCCACTGAATAAGATGGTCAACCAGTTTCCTTACTATTTTTTAGCTTCAATTTAATGCCCGACCCTGTATCCAACGCCATATGTTTTGAATTATTAATAGGAGCACACCACTTCTAGGAATCTATTTATATATCTTAATCTGTGTAAATTAAAAAAACCCAAAGCTTAATGGCTTGAAAAAAATAACCATTTATTTAACTCATAATTCTGTGGGTTCTCAGTTTGGGCAGGGCACAGTGGTGACCCTTCTGATTTATGGTGAGATTAGCTCATTTTAGTTGGGCTATCTCATGCATCTGCTCTAAGTTGG
>NW_007259704.1:0-944 GCF_000164805.1 Carlito syrichta | reverse complement strand
CCATTCATTTATTGATGGACACTTAGGTTGATTTAATATCTTGGCTATTGTAAATAGCGCTGCAATAAACATGAGAGTGCAGATAACTCTTCGATATACTGGTTTTCTTTGCTGGGGGATGGGGTTATATACACAGGAGTGAGATGACTTGATCATATGGTAGTTCGGTTTTTAGTTTTTTGAGGAACCTCCATACTGTTTTCCCATAGTGACTGTGCTAATTTACATTTCTACCAATAGTGTACAAGAGTTCCCCTTTCTCTAAATCCTCACTAGAATCTGTTATTACCTGTTTTTTTTTTATAAAAGTCATTTTAACTGAGGCAAATTAATACCTCATTGTTTTGATTTTTAAGGTATCTGATGATTAGTGATATTGAGCATTTTTTTACATACCTGCTGGCCATTTGTATATCTTCTTTACAAAAATATTTAATCAAATATTTTGCCCATTTTAAAATCAGATTTTTTTCTATTGAGTTGTTTGAACTCTTTATACATTTTGGATATTAATCTCTTGTCAGATGAGCAGTCTTTAAATATTTCCTACAGGTCTGTGGGTTGTCTCTTTACTTTTGTATTGTCTCCTCGCCTGTGCAGAAGCTTTGAGAGATACATATTCTAAATACAAAAATAATAAGCAAAATTTGTCTGAACTTTTAATCCTTACTGTGCTTTGATAATCAAAATATACATCTCTTTGTTTCTTTGCTAGATCACTAAAGTATGATTATCTCCAGTTCTATCCAATTTGCTGTGAAGTTCATGATTTTGTCCTTTATTGCTGCATAATATTCCATTGTGCATATGCTCTCACTCATAAGAGGGACCTGAATATTTATCACAATAGCACCAGGGAGGGATTGGCAGTTGTAGAACACTGTTGGGGAGGGCGTGGGGGCATGTAACAACACACATGGCACCTGGTCCTAAACCAGGGGAAG
>NW_007259703.1:0-8000 GCF_000164805.1 Carlito syrichta | reverse complement strand
GGACTCTGAAGTCTGTTGTGTTCCTCAGGACAACAAAGGGCAAAATCCAGGACCCAAAAATCTAATCGCCATATTTGTAAGTAACTATCGCCTAAAGAGGTACCTTGTAGCCCTAAAACTTCTGTTTGTCCTTCTATTTCGATAGGGTCCTGGTGTTTGGAGGTTGCCAAATATTTATTAAGTACTGCTAAGTGTAACCAGGATTCATAAATTCCATGACCCTAGGTAATTTCTCGGCATCTGCCTATTTGTATACAGAGTTTTTGGATTGACATCACGAGGGAAAATCAGGGCTTCTTCTTGAGAACGAAAATGAAATCGGGTTTTAGCAGTGCTCTTTCGCCAGGATCTACAGGGCCACTTGATAATGTTTCATCAGCAATCTGGGCTTCAGATTCCCTACCTTTTTACGAGCTACTAGCTCCATAGATACCCTTAATCAGCCATTACTTATCCCCAGGAACATTCTATTCTCTTGATAGTTGTAATCGATTATCTGGCCCAAATATACTTTTATGTCTTATGAACAACTAGGACCATAATCAGGTAACCCAAGAATCAAACGGTATATTGGTACAAAATCCCTCGATTCAGGTTACATCAAACTACAGAAATTTCTTGTGGTCTTTCTGGTGGAAATTTGAACATGGGTTTAGGAGAGTCCACATTTTGGGGAGGTCTTGTTAAGGGAAACCAGGAATCTTGTATTCCAGGGAACTTCTGATCTTTTGGGCTTATGATTATTGGTATACAAGAGGTTTTACTTCCACGTCGCCAGGTATCTTCTGGGAGTCTTACAGAGAACAAAAAGAATCTGGGTTACGGGGGATGCCAATTCAAGAATTCTACATGAACACCTTATAATGGCTAATCTGGAATCTGGTATTCCATTTCCACACATTCGTTAGGGCTACAGGCCACTTGGATATGACAATTTTGTCATTATAGATTCTCAGCAATCTTCTGGTCTTCTTGATAGTTGACACCGACAATGTGGATCCTGAAGTCCGTTGTGTTCCTCAGGACAACAAAGGGCAGATTCCAGGACCCAAAGAATCTAACCGCCAAATTTGTATGTAACTATCGCCTAAAGAGGTACCTTGTAATACTGAAAGATCTGTTTGACCTTCTATTCCGATAGGTTCCTGGTGTTTTGAGGTTGCCAAATATTTATTAAGTACTGCTAAATGTAACCAGGATTCATGAATTCCACGAACCTAGGGAATTTCTGGGTATCTGCCTATTTGTGTACAGAGTTTTTGGATCCACATCACGAGGGAAAATCAGGGCTTCTTGAGAACGAAAATGAAATCGGGTTCTAGTAGTTCTCTTTCGCCAGGATCTACAGGGCCACTTGATAAGGTTTAATCAGTAATCTGGGCTTCAGGTTCCCTATATTTTTCAGAGCTACTAGCTCCGTAGATACCTTTAATCAGTCATTACCGATCCCCAGGAACATTCTATTCTCTTGATAGTTGTAATCGATTATCTGGTCCAAATATCGTTTTATTTCTTATGAAAAACTAGGACCATAATCAGGTACCCCAGGAATCAAACGGCATATTGGTACAAAATCCCTCGATTCAGGTTACATCAAACTACAGAAATTTCTTGTGGTCTTCCTGGTGGGAATTTGGGCATGGGTTTAGGAGAGTCCACATTTTGGGGAGGTCTTGTTAAGGGGAACCAGGAATCTTGGATTCCAGTTCCCCAATAACCTTATGGGAGTCTTTCTCTTGATATCCCAAAAACTGGAATTCTGGGTCACCAGGAAATATCTCAGCACCTTGCTGAGAATGTAGCAGGAATCTGGGTAATGGGTGTCCTCATATACAGGAAACTACATGGCCTCTTGCTAAGGAAGAATAAGGAATTTTGGTTGCACGAGTTTTCAGCCCAAAAATCCACAGGGTGTCTTACTAAGAGGTAACCATGAATCAGGTTTTTGATGTAGAAATCTGGGTATTGGGAGTCCTCAAATATAGGAAACTGGACTGCCTATTGCTAAGAAAGAATAAAGAATCTGTGATACACGTGTCCTCAATCCCTTGAAACTTCAGGGCGTCTTGCTAAGGGCTAAACACAAATCAGGACTTTTGAAGCATGAATCTGCGGAAATGGGGTCCTCATTTACAGGCAAATACACGGCCTTTTGCTATGAAAGAATAAGGAATCTGGGTTGCACGTGTTCTCTATCCCAAAAGAACTACAGGGCCACTTACTAAGGATTAAACAATAATAAGGGATTAGAAGTAGGAATGTGGGTAATACTCCTCATAACAGGAAACTTCGAAGGCTCTTCCTATGTAAAAATATGGAAGCTGTTTTATGAGGTTCCTCAGTTCCAAAATCTACATGGTGTCTTGCTAAGGGCTAAACAAGAATCATGGTTTCAAAACAGGAATCTGGGGAAAGGGAGTCCTCATATACAGGACACTACACGGCCTCCAGTGAAGGAAGAATAAGTAATCTGTGTTATACGAGTCCTCAATCAGAAAAAATTCTCAGGACGTCTTGCTACTGGACAAACAAGAATCAGGCCTTCTAGCTCCCTTCACGTTTTGGGGCTATATAGCATGTGGATATTATTAATCTGTCAATTCAGGACTCCAGCAACATTCTGGTCCTCTTGGTAGTAGTAAACGGGTATCTTGCACTGCAAGTCCGTTGGGCTCCACAGGACAACTAAGGCCAGATTCCAGCACAAAAGGGATCATCTCGCCATATTTGCATGTAACTCTTGGGCACAAGATGAACTTTGTAATTCTCAAACTTCCATTTGTCCTTTTATTTTGAGAGGGGCCGAGTGTTTTGTAGTTGCCAAATGTTTAGTAAGTATTTTGAAAGGTAAACAGGAATCACTGATTCCCCGAACCTAGGAAACATCTGGGCATGTGTATTTTTGTATACAGAGTTTTGGAACACACCTGCACAGGGAAAATCAAGACATCTTGCTGAGAATGAAAAGGGAATCCGGGTTCTTGAGCTCTCATTCTCCGAAGTCTAAAGGGCCTCTTGATGAAGTTTAATCAGGAATCTGGGCTTTTAGGTACCCATATTGTAAGGGTGTCATGTGCAAGGGAACCAGGAATCTGGATTCCAATTGCCCAGGAAACTTCTGGAGGTCTTTCAATTGACATCCAAAAACTTGAATTCCACATCACCACGAAATATCCCGGTATCTTCCGGAGAATTAAGCAGGAATCTGGGTATGGGAGTCCGCATATACGGGAAATTTCATGACTCTTGCGAAGGATGAATAAAGAATCTGGTCTACATGGGTCCTCAATACCGAAAATCTACAGCGCATCTTTCTAAGGGCTAAACAAGGTCAGGGCTTTGAGCACCCCTCATATTTAAGAGATATTTGGCATGTAGATATTACGAATCAATCATTCCTGGACTCCAGCAGCACTCTGGTACTCTTGATAGTTGTGAACGAGAATCTGGCCCTACAATTCCATTGAGATACTCGGAACCTCTGATTCCAGATACAGGACACTAGATATTCTCTCGGATTTTTTGTATGTAACACCTGACTTCAGTGTGACCTCGTACTCCAGAAACTAGTGAGACTCCGCTTTTCATGATTAGGACTTTGGGTTTAGGTGTTCAATTGCTTTAGGAGGTATTATTGGGAGGGAACCAGGAATCTTAGATTGCACGTCCCCAGGCATATTCTTGTCATCTTTCTATGGGTATACAAGAGTCTAGACTTCCAGGTCAACAGGGAACATCTTGTCGTTTTGCTTAGACCGAAATAGGTATCTGGGTCACAGTGTCCATTGAAAGTTTCTACAAACTTTACCTAAGAGGAACCGGGAAACTCGGTTTCCATGTAATTTGTAAATATCTGGGCATTTGCTAAATTATCCGTGGCTTAAGGCAGGACTCATAAATAGGAATTGACAGTGACTTTAGCAAATGCTAATCTGGAATCTGAGAGTCCAGGTTCTCATAGTATTCAGAGCAGCACCTTATATGTATACCACAATTCAGGCATTGCTGTTCCCCAGGAACGTGTTGCACCTCTTGATCGTTGTAACTGAGAATCTGGCCTACTGGTCAATTTGTTTCACAGGGTCCTGTAAGGCCATATTCCACAATCGACACAATCATCTGCCATTTGTTAATGTGATCACTGGCTTCAGGTTTACCTCGTAGTTCAGAAATTACTGCTGGACATTCGTTTTCTCATTGAGACTATGGGATTAGGGGTTTCCACATATTTAGGATGTATTCTTAAGGGGGAACTAGCAATCTTCGGTTCCAGGTCCCGGGGAAACTTCTTAGCGTATGTGTATTGGTATGTAAGAGTTTGTACTTCTACATCACCAGAAAACGTCCGGGCTAATTACTGATATGAAAAAAAAGGAATGTGGGTTAGGGAAGACCTCAATCCATTTCTACAGGCTCCGTTATAAGGGCTTATCTGGAATCTGGGCTTTTATCCCTCCAAATTCTTCAAAGCATGTTGCCACTTGGAAAGGACCAGTGTCGTTATAGATTCCCAGCAACCTTCTGATCCTTTTGACTGTTGTAATCAAGAACAAGTGTATGCAATTCAATGGGTTTCTCAGCACAACTAAAGGCAGATTACAGCACTAAGCCATCATCTCGCCACATTAGTGTGTAACTCTTGTCTTAAGATGTACCCTGTAATCCTTAAACTAACGTTGTGAATCTATTTGATATGGCTTGGGGGTGGGGGTTACTATGCATGCAGTACATATTTTTAAAGGTGACCAGGAATCACGGATTCCACCTCCCTGGGAAACAGCTAGTTATCTGTGTATTTGCATACAGAATTTAGGAATCTGGATCGCCAGGGAAAATCAGGCTCTTGCTGAGAACGAGAAGCGAATGAAGGATCAGGTATTCTCAATCGTCAAAATCTATATGCCCTCTTGATAAGGTTTAATGAGGATTCTGGGCTTGTAGGTCCTTCCATTTTTCACAGCTACTTTCTACGTGGATACCTGAAATCTCTTATTACAGATCCAAGAAGATTCTGGTCCTTTCGATTGTTGTAATCGAGTATCTGAACCTAAAATTTCGTTTGTTTCTTATCAACATTTTGGGCCATAACCCAGTTCCC
The DNA here is from genome assembly GCF_000164805.1 of Carlito syrichta. Classification (NCBI taxonomy): domain Eukaryota; kingdom Metazoa; phylum Chordata; class Mammalia; order Primates; family Tarsiidae; genus Carlito; species Carlito syrichta. The sequence goes on along the minus strand of NW_007259703.1, from coordinate 2,902 downwards.
CAGGTATCAACTGGCATTTTGCGACAAAATTCCACGCTTCAAGTTTCCTGAAAATAGCGAAATTTCCTGTGGTCAGAATGGTGGAAATTGGGATATTGGGTTTAGTATATTCCACTTTTTTATGATATCTTTTTAAGGGAAACCTGGAAGCTTGAATTACAGTCACCAAAATGTATATGGGAGTCTTTCTGTTAATATCCAAACAAAAGGATTTATATGTTCATCAGGAAATATCCTAGGAATTGTTGTGAATTAAGCAGGAATTTGCGAAGTAGGAGTCCTCAAATATGGGAAACTACGTGGCCTACTAAAGGAGAAAAAAGTATCAGGGATTTGAAGCACGAATCTAGGGAATGTGAGTCCTCATATACAGGAAATTAACAATCTCTTGCTAAGGACGAACAAGGAATCCGGATGACACATGTCCTTGATTCGAAAAATCTACAGGGCGACATTCTAAGAAGTAAACAAGAATCAGAGTTTCAAAGCAGGACTCTCAGTAATGGGTATCTTCATACACAGGAAACAACACAGCCTCTACCTAAGAAAGGATAAGGAATCTGCTTTTCATGAGTCCTCCATGCCAAAAATCTACTGGGTGTCTTGCTAAGGGCTAAACAAGAATCAGGATTTCAAAGCAAGTATCTGGGGATTGGTAGTCCTCATATACGGGAAACTACATGAGCTCTTGCTAAGGAAGAATATAGAATGTAGTTTACATGAGTCATCAATTCCAAAAATGTTCAGGGCGACTTGATAAGGCCTACAAGACTCGGACTTTGAAATCTCCATATTTTTCAGCGCTGTATCCTATGTGCATGTCAGGAATCACTCATTCCAGAAGTCCCACAACATTCTGGTCCTCTTGATAGTTTAAAGGAAAATATGGCACTACAAGTCCATTTAGATTCTGGATCCTCTAACGCCAATATCAAGGACACAAGTAATCATCTCGGGTGTTTTGAATGTAAGCCCTGAGTTCAGGGTTACCTTGTACTCCAGAAACTTCTGGTAGTTCAGTTATTCGAAATTAAGGCCTTGGGTTTAGATGTTGGACCATGTTTAGAAGGTACTTTTGGGAGGGCACCAGGGTCTTGGTTTACAAGTACATAGGAGTGTTCTGGAGTGTTTCTATTGGGAGCCACGTGTCTGGACATCTAGGGAACGGGGAAACATCTGGTCGTTCTTCCTAGAACGATACAGGACTCTCGGACACTATGTCCCCACAACGTTTCTACTCATGTTACCAATGTGGAACAAAGAAACTAAGTTTGCATGTGACCAGCACACTTCTGGGCAGTTGTTAATTTTTCCCTGGCTTAAGGTAGTTCTCCTACCTAGAAGTCTACAGGAATTTTCTACATGTTAATCAGGAATTTGGAGTCCCAGTCCCCACACTTTTCAGAAGTAATTCATGTATATGTACCACACATCTGTCATTACCAGTTCCAAGGAACTTGCTGCCCCTTTGCTTAGTTGTAATAGAGAATCTAGTCATCTGCTCGGCTTTTTTGGCAGGGGGCTGTAAGGCCAGATTCCACAATCCAAGGAATCATGTCGCAATTTTTCGTGTAATTTCTGACTTCAGGTTTACCTCGTAATCCACAAACTACTACTGGAATTTTGGATTGATATTCGTAACTTGGGATTAGGTGTTCCCCAATATTGAGGACGTATTCTTTAAGGGTATCCAGCAATCTTGTATTACAGGGAACATCTGACCTTTTGGGTTTATGATTATTGGTATATAAGAGGCTGCACTTCCACGTCGCCAGGTGTCTTCCGGGAGTCTTACTGAGAACAAAAAGAATCTGGGTTATGGGGGACGCCAATCCAAGAATTCTACATGGAAAACTTTTAAAGGCTAATCTGGAATCTGGGATTCCATTTCCACACATTCGTTAGGGTTACAGGCCTCTTGGATATGACAATTTTGTCATTATAGATTCTCAACAATCTTCTGGTCTTCTTGATAGTTGTACCTCACAATGTAGACACTGAAGTCCGTTGTGTTCCTCAGTACAACAAAGGGCAGATTCCAGGACCCATGGAATCTTATCGCCATATTTGTATGTAACTATCACCTTAAGAGGTACCTTGTAATTCTAAAAATACTGTTTGTCCTTCTATTCCGATAGGGTCTTGGTGTTTTGAGGTTGCCAAATATTTATTAAGTGCTGCTAAGTGTAACCAGGATTCATGGATTCCACGACCCTAGGTAATTTCTGGGCATCTGCCTATTTGTATACAGAGTTTTTGGATCCACATCAGGAGAGAAAATCAGGGCTTCTTCTTGAGAACGAAAATGAAATAGGGTTCTAGTAGTTTTCTCTCACCAGGATCTACAGGGCCTCTTGATAAGGTTTAATCAGCAATCTGGGCTTCAGGTTCCCTACATTTTTCAGAGCTACTAGCTCCGTAGATACCTTTAATCAGTCATTACCGATCCCCAGGAACATTCTATTCTCTTGATAGTTGTAATCGATTATCTGGTCCAAATATCGTTTTATTTCTTATGAAAAACTAGGACCATAATCAGGTACCCCAGGAATCAAACGGCATATTGGTACAAAATCCCTCGATTCAGGTTACATCAAACTACAGAAATTTCTTGTGGTCTTCCTGGTGGGAATTTGGGCATGGGTTTAGGAGAGTCCACATTTTGGGGAGGTCTTGTTAAGGGGAACCAGGAATCTTGGATTCCAGTTCCCCAATAACCTTATGGGAGTCTTTCTCTTGATATCCCAAAAACTGGAATTCTGGGTCACCAGGAAATATCTCAGCACCTTGCTGAGAATGTAGCAGGAATCTGGGCAATGGGTGTCCTCATATACAGGAAACTACATGGCCTCTTGCTATGGAAGAATAAGGAATTTTGGTTGCACGAGTCCTCAGCCCAAAT
>NW_007259702.1:2175-12229 GCF_000164805.1 Carlito syrichta | reverse complement strand
ACTGGGAAACTATGGGGAGGAGGGGGATGGGATTAACAGTAGCAAATATCTGTCGGGGGATGGGAAAACACTTCTTATCTACAGGGTGCCTGAATGAAACATCATTGTACACCTACCCTTAACTGTACCCCACAAAACCATAATAAAAAATACTGATTAATGGGAAAAAAAAATGATTTTCAGGACATGTGATAAATGAACAGGGTGGCTCGATATATGGCAGGAGACACCATATCAAGTGAACTCTGGTGAGAGGAGTCCAGCCCCACTGTTGCCATGAAACCTTTCTGAATCTGCCTTTCTCTAAGCCATATCTTAACCAAATAAAGTGAAGTCTAGGACAGAGGTTGGCAAACTATGGCCAGGGGGCAAATTCAGCTTGCCACCTATTTTTATAAATAAAATTTTATTGGAACACAGCCATGCCCATTGGAACGCAGCCAAACCATTTGTCTCTGTATTATCCATGGCTGTGTTTGCACTTCAATTCAAAGTTCTTTAAATAAAATATCTATCAACCCCTTCCAAAAAAAAAATAATAATAATATAGACTTCAGCTTCAAGAAAAAGAAATGCTAAACTCAAACATTTTCCTTTCTTTTGAAAATTATTCCAGAACTTAAACAAGTGAAGAAAGTAAATACAATAAGTATATTAGACTTCTATCTATTCTATTCTACATATATACCACGTTGCCTAACTTTAACCTATTATACATAGTTTCCAGAATGGAAAAATGTAATTGCTTTTTTGTCCATGAAATAAGTTATCATCTGAGATGACCTGCATGTTCTCATAATTTTCTCCAAATAAATTGGCCCAATCTGCTGCTAAGCATTACCATATATGCTTATTTCATATATTTATTTTGTAATTCCATGCTTAATATGTTTAATTTTATACTTTCTGTTTTATCTAGGAACAGGAAATTTTTGCCTTACTTTGTGTTTTGCTATGTTTTATCTATAAATCTACTGTTCAACACCTTACATACACAATCAGACTTTCTCTCACTCCCCCCTTCTCAAAATAATCTTGTGGAGGTCATAGTTCACATAGTATCAATGCTAAAAGGGTTGTAAGAACAACTACTTTATTCCAATCCCATCTCTAGGAATACAAAACTCTCATCTCTGAAGTATTTTGTGTCTATTTTTAATACTATGTTCCTGGATTCTTCTTCTTATTTTATTATTTAATTTATTCTTAAATTAAAAACTTAACAAGGTGCTGAGTAATTGTTGTAAAATAATCCATGGAGAAATACCATTAAAATGAGTACTTATTTTAATTATATTTCATTGTTTCATGTGACAAGGTCAATACATGTTTTCTTATTTCTTTGAAAATGAATGTATTTAGTTTAAGGGAAATAACTATCAACTTAGTCACTGTTCATGTCTTCATCTTTTGGTGAACACTGGTAGAGAACTTGTCACTGAATTTCAAAAGATTGAGTTTCTATCAAGGTTTTAAAATTTTAATTTTTCTTAAGTCTTAGAAGTCTGAAGCTTTCAAGACAGGAAACAGATATTTCTAAGTTAAAAAGAACATGGAGAGTGAAAAAGGAAATACTAATGTAGTTCTTAGCTTTGTGGAGATCATTAAGTTAAGACAATTGATGTGAAAATTGATAATGAATGTAAGGAGAGATTAGCATAGGTCAGAGACTTGTACTAAGGTTGTGTTTACCTGTCTTGAAGGAATGATTCAAGACAAAGTTTTGGTAAACAGCCAGAGACTAATTTATCTTTTTAGACTCTAAGGTTCATAACGATAATGGGATTTATAGTTAACGATAGTAAATTCAAATTTGGTCTAAGAGAAAAAGTGTTCTTAATGTTACTCAGTTTAATCTTTCTGGAAGCTTTCCTAAAATCAGAATGGAATTGGATAATTGTGGCAGATGGTGATGATGAGTATATATTTCCTGCCTATAATAATGTCCTTAACTGATAACTGAACCCACTATGGTGGGTCCGGATCACCATGTTTGTATTATGTAATCATGTTCCACACCTAAGGTGAGTAATTTAAAGGGGAACAACTGACCCAAACTGAGCCAACCACACTTCCTCTCTAAACTTTGGGAATTGGGATTGGTCTGTCCCTACAGATCATTTTAACTTAGAATATTTCAGTTTGGAATCTTTGGTGAGTCCATATTTAACTAGGAGCTTCGAAAAACAGATGTATCTAGTCTGTTGGAAGAAAAGGTAAAATGTGAAGAGAGAAATGAAGAAATAAGATCAGAGGGCTTGGGGAGAGATTTATTTAGAATACTGGATCTATTTCTTGAGCTCTTTCTAGGTCATGGTTCCAGCTCGGCTGGAAGCTAGCTACCATGCCTCCTGCTATTAGCATAACGTCTCCCATTTTAGTCGAAGTGATTTTGAGTTAGGCACACACACAAAAAAGGAGTATTGGTTAAGACAGCAATGTAAATAGAATTGAAAATTAATGATATCTCATAGGTTATCCATATTCATTCTTCTCTTTTCCATCTATATGGATCACTTAAATGGCCTCTTAATAATTTCTTACTTCATAATAAAAAGTAACTAGTTACTTAAAAGTTAAACATGACCTATTTGTTCTTTATTTTAAAACTGTGTTTAAAAGAACCAGAAGCTAACCTTTGAAAGAATCAAGGCAAAATTTGGCAAGATCACAGAATCTCAGTGTTAAAGGATCGATTCCGTCTTCTGGGCACAAATCCCTCTGTGATGTCCCTCATTTACTCACTCTGATAAATGGGCACTTATTTATCCATCATGGTGCAAACTCTATGCAAAACACTTTAGATGTGGAGACAAATAAGACAAGCTGTGTACTCAGAACTAACTGGGGGAGACAGATAAGAAGAAAATAATTAGTATGTGGAACATGCCATCATCAAAGTGGATAGGGTGACATGGGAGCACAGAGAACTGGGTATCTAACTTTGCTTTGGAGGTTGAATTATAGCAGTTATGAAGACTTTGGGGGTGGGAGAGATGGCTTTTTATTGTAGCTGCCAATGAAAAGCAATCATCAAAAACTTTTTTTTCAGGTTTTGTTATCTTTTAAAAAATTTTAGATTCAGGGAATATGCGTGCATCTTGGTTCCATGGTCATATTATGCACTGGTTGGGATCGGACTTCTGGTGTCCCTGTTTCCCAAAAAGTGAACATTGTACTCAACAGGTAGTTTTTGAACGCTTGCCTTTCTCCCTGCCTTCCTTCTTTTGGAGTTCCTAGTGTCTGTTATCTCCATCTTTATTTACTCATTGTTTAGCTCCCGCATGGATGTGAGAACATGCAGTGTTTGGTTTTATGTTTTGAGTTAGTTTGCTGAAGATAATGACCTCCAGTTCCATCCATGTTGCTGCAAAGGACATGATTTAATTCCTTTTTTATGGCTACATAGTATCTCGTGGTGTAAAAATATACATTTTCTTTATCCAGTAAATCATTGGTGGGCACTTAGGTTGGTTCCATGACTTTGCTATTGAATACTGCTGTGATGAACATATAAATGACAGGTGTCTTTTTTGTATAACTTATTTTCCTTTGGATCGATTCCCAGTACTGGGATGCTGGGTTGAATGGTAGTTCTATTTTTAGCTCTTTGAAAAATCTCTATACTGTTTTCCTTTCAGGCTGAACTAGTTTAGATTCCCACCAACAGTGTATGAGAATTCTCTTTTCTCTGAATCCATGACAAAATCTGTTGTTCTTTGACTTTAATGACAACTAGTCTTACTAGTAGAAGATAATATCTCATTGTGGTTTAAATTTGTATTTCTCTGGTAATTAGTGATGCTGAATATTTTTTCATATGATTTTTGGCCACTTGTTTATCTTCTTTTGAGAAATATCTGTGTCCTTTGCCTGCTTTCTAATGAAGCTTTCTAATCGTGTGTGTGTGTGTGTGTGTGTGTGAGTTATTTGAGTTCCTTGTAGATTCTGGATATTAGTCCTTTGTCAGAGGCATAATTTGCAAATATTTCCTCCCATTTTGTAGATTTTTCTGTTCACTCTGTTATTTCTTTTGTTGCGCAGAAGCATTTTAGTTTATTTAAGTCTCATCTGTTTATTTTTGGCTTTGTTGCATTTGCTTTTAAAGTCTTCATCATAAATCCTGTGCCTATGCCAATGTTCAGAAGATTTTTTTACGGAGTTTTCTTCTAGGATTTTTATAGCTTTAGTTCTACATTTAAGTCTTTAATACATCTTGGTTCATTAATGTATATGGTAAGAGGCTGGGGTCTAGTTTCATCCTTCAGCATATGGTTACCCAATTTTTCTATCACCATTTTTTGAATAAGGTATCTTTTCTCCTTTGTTTATTTTTCTCAGCTTTGTCAAAAATCACTTGGTTGTAGGTTTGTGGCTTTATTTCTAGCTTCTCTGTTTCTTTTCATTGATCTGCCTATTTTTGTGCCAGTCATGCTGCTTTCGTTACCATAGCCTTTTAGTACAATTTGAAGCCAGGCAATGCATTACCGTCACATTTGTTCTTTTGATTTAGAATTGCTTTGGCTACTTGGGCTTTTTTTGTTCCTTATGAACTTTAGGATTTTTTTTTTCTAGTTCTGTGAAAAAATGGTGGTAATTTGACAGGGATTTCATTGCATCTGTAGATTGTTTTGGGCAGTACGGTCATTTTAACAATATTGATTATTCCAGTTTATGAGCTTGGAATATTCATCTATTTGTGTGTGTCATCTACAGTTTCTTTCATCAGTGTTTTGTAGTTCTCTGACAAGATTAAATCATTTTTTTCAAATATGGCCTGGGATAGATGAACATAAAAGAGTTGAGCAGTTGGGGACATTCCAGATTGAGGAAAAGCCATGGGACAGGTAAGGAGGTGAAAGCAGTATGAGGTGTTTGGGAGAACTGTGGCTAGGTCACAGGGGCTGTGACTTAGGGTGCACACAGTGGCAAAGCATGTCCTGGAGATGTAACTGGTGTAGAGGCAGGAATTGAGGAACAAAACACCTTCCAGATCTGTTGTAGGGGTTAAACTTTTTCTATAGGTAATAGAAAACCAGTATCTGAACACACTTTCAGACTACATTGATAGAAAACATATTTTATTTTTCAGAATACTCATTGAGTCTTTCCATCTATTTTTCTGCAGTACAACTTCCTGCAGGTCCATTAACTGATTATAAACCTGTCTGCTCGGAGGGAGTCTAATGTCTCCTCCAGGTGAGAGGTCTGTAGAATTTAAAGTTGGCCATCCTCCTCCCTTCTGAGTCTTCTCTCCCCTGTGACTAGGACTTTTCTCTCTGAGTCTCAGCATGACAGGGTTGAAGGTCCTTCATCCTCCTTCTCTTGGCAATTCTGGTTTGTTGATACCTTATGAATACCTAACAGCTCGAACTAAGCTCAGGGTCCTCAGTGTGGTCTGACCTGAAAAAGTTGGGAGCAGGTAAGAACTCACTTTCCTCAAACTCACTGAGGCACAAAGTAACCTCATCTTATCCCAAGTTTCTATTTAGGCTACAGAGACATAAGCTCAGGTCACTTTTGTTTGAAAAGCGTTATTCTAAATTTGTGTATTTTTAAACAAAAATGTTGAACTGCATTGACTGCCATCTGATTTGTTTAGAGAAGAGTTTTGTTCCTCTCCGTTAAAACAGTTTTAGGTTTCATCTCTTCATTTTACATAGACTGCACCTTCTAGTTCTGAGTTAGCTGAGAATTTCATCCCAATCCTTATTCAGATCAGCAACAAGAACTGAATAAGTCAGAACTGACCATGGCCTCATTCTCCTCTTCCCTTCTCTTTCACACCTGCGACTGACCAAGTGCAGTATGCCACTGGGATGAGGATGTGTATGCTAAGTGCAGAAGGGGAGCTGAAGCAGGAAGAGTAGCTGGGACAGGATTGGGTTATCTATTTCTTGATCATCTCCCTGATAGTTATTTGATACAGAAAACTATTTTCTCAAATGTATGTGAAAAATTCATGCTGTTACATTACTCAAGTCAGGTCCCCTCCAATCACATCACCGCTATGAGCAGCCCTAAAGGGTTTTCAGATGTTAACACTAAGGGTTAGCACGTTATTCTGAAGGGAGAAGCTTTGTGGAACCCAGAAGCATGCACATGCAGTGTCAACAGCACAGAGAAATGCAACACCAAAAGTGGCTTATCTCATTTTTGTTAAAGTTCGAAAAATATTCCAAAAATAATAGATACATTAGTTAAAAAAATAAACAGGGAAAGGACTATGCACTATAACTGAGTGGGATTTATTCCAGATGTACAAGGCTAGTTCAACATTGAAAAAATGAATTCATGCATTTCATACAATCTGATCATAATTTGCCAAATCTAACAACATTTTATGATGAAAACTCTCAGCAAGCTAGCAATACAGGTAAACTTCCTTAACTTCATAAAGCAAACCCTACAAAACTGCTGTACTTCACATGGCACTTAAGTATTAGATATTTTCACACTAAGATCTGCAACAAGGACAGATGTCTTCTCTCACTATACTTAGTTAACTTTGTGCTAAAAGTTATAATTCATGCAATAAGAAAAATAAATAAAAGGTATACAGACAGGGAAGGAAATGATAAAACTATTTTTGTTAATAAATTCCATGATTATCTATGTGGAAAATGTCAAAGAATGAACAAAAAACTCCCAGAACTAATTATATGTATATCATTTTGCTATATTTAATTATAGAAAGCGTTCAGGATACATGATTAATATATGAAAGTCAATTGTTTTTCTATCTGCCAGGAATGAACAGTTGAAATTTTAAGTTAAAAACACAGTACCATTTACATTAGCACCAAACTATAAAATACTTAAAATGTTAGGTATAAGTCTAACAAAATATGTCTAAGATCTATATGAAGAAAGCTACAGGAGTGTGATGAAAGAAGCCATATAAGATCAAGAGTTTTTGCATATTCCTCGGTAGTGAAACTCAATATTTTTTAAGATATCAGTTCTTCCAACTTAATCTACGGATTTAATGCAATCCTTATCAAAATTCCAGCAAGCTGCTTTGTGGGTATTGACAAGCTGATTCAAAATTTATGTGGAAGCGTAAAAGATCCAGAATAGCCAGCATAATGTTGAAGAAGAGAAAAATCAAAGAATTGACACTAATTGATTTCAAGGCTTACTATACATCTACAGTATTCAAGATAGTGTGATATTGGCAAAAAAAAAACTAGATAAATAGATCAGTGGCATATAATAGAGAACCTGGAAATAGACCTACACAAATATAGTCAACAGATCTTTGACAAATGAGCAAAGGCAATTCAGTGAAGAAAAGATAGTCTTTGTAACAAATGGTGTTGAAACTACTGGACGACCATGTGCAAAAATAATTAGATACTGCTTTTATGTCTTTCACAAAAATTAACTCATTATGGATTGTAGACCTAAATTAAAGTGCAAAACTACAAAACTTCTAAAAAATAATAGGAGAAAATCTAGGTGACACTGGGTTTGACTATGAGTTTAAATACAACACCAAAAGCACAACCCATTAAAAACTTGATAAAAGTGGGATTTTATTAAAATTAAAACCTCTGCTACATGAATGACATTGTTCAAATAATGAGAAGACAAACCACAGACTCGAAGAAAATATTTGCAAATATGTATCTAATAAAGGGCTAGTATCCAAGATCCACAGAGAACTCTTAACACTCAATATAAGAAAACAGACAATTCAATTAAATATTAGGTCAAAGACTTCAACAGACACTTGGCTCAAGAATATATACAGATAGCAAATAAGCATATAAAAAGATCATCATCAACATCATATGTCACTAGAGGATTACAAGTTAAGACAATGAGATGCTACTATGCCTATTAGAATGGCTAAAAATCCAAAACATTAATAATGGCAAATGCAGGCAAGCATGTGAAGCAATAGAAATTCTCATTAACTGCTGGTGGAAATGAAAAATGGTACAGTCACTTTGGAAGACAATTAAGCAGTTTCTTGCAAAAGTAGACATAGTACTATTATGTGGTCTGGTCACTGAAGGATGTGGAGGAAGCTTAAATGCATATTACTAAATGAAAGAAGCTAATCTTAGAAGCCTAAGCACTTTATACTTTGAAATATTTGACATTCTGGAAAAAGTAAAACTATGGATATAGTGTAAAACATCAGCAGTGACAAGTCGTGGGGAGGAATGGAAAGAGAGAGAAAGGAGTACATCAGTGGAGGATAGGAGGTTTTTAGGGCAATGGAGCTTCTCTGCCTGATGCCACAGTGGTGGATATATGATATTTTGCATTCGCCAAAGCCCATAAAACTGTGCATAGCCAGGGGTGAGCCCTAATATTGACTATAAGCTTTAGTTAAAATGTGTTAATATTGGTTCATCAATTATAACCAATTAATCACATTGATACAGAACATTAGTAGAAAAAACTATGTGCAGGAAGCAGAGGTGGTATTTTGGAACTCTTTGTGCTTTCTGTTAATTTTTCTGTAATCCCAAACATTTCTGAGAAATTGAGTCTATTAAAGCAAACAAACAAACAAACAAAAACTAATGTTCTTCTCTTTCCTACATGTGGCAAACTTGTTAGGTAAAAGGTACAATGCTATTTCTGTCCTACACTTTTTCTTCTAATAGTAATGAGATGGAAAGTCCCTGTGTTAAGATGACAGGCTCTGTGTCTTGTGATATTACTAGAAAGCCACAGCCTGGGAATTAGGCTGGGGTGGCCACCCAAGATCTTTTTCCCATGTCCTCCCTCCCTTCATCCCTCCCTCCCTCTTCCTTCCTTCCTTCCTTCCTTTTTTTCTCTCTTTTTTATAAACTCATATCCAAAGACAAGGCCCCAACTCTTTATTCAAAGATTAGTAAAATAAATGTCAATCTATATGTTTGAAGTTAATTATTAAAATATATTTTTATTTTTGTGAGTTGTTCAAGATGGTTTCTATCAAATGACACAAATCAGGTTTAAAGTGAAAACACAAATCTTGCAAAAAAGTTCAGGAAATTGACTAACTTGAATCCCATTCAAAGACATTTACAAACAAAGGTCTGGCTCAGATGTGTTAGCAATGGAAGAAGAGAAAAATTGACCAAGGTCATGGTGGATCTAATTACCATAGACTCACAAACCCATAGGGGACTTAGACCCACCTTATTCTTGAGTGTCCTTCTGGCCTTCTCACCCTCCTGGGTTTCCTTTGGATACTTTCCTCCGCATCCCACCCTCCCGCTTCCCTTTCTTTTTCTTCTCACCTTAAGGAAAGTGTGTTCTAGCAAAGAGAGCCAGTGGGTAGATTGCTTTGAGAACACTTGTTTCCTAATGTGGGTTGAGTCTTGGTTTCTTTTCCACTTCTTTTCAAAACTGCAGAGTGTTATGATGGGGATTTTTCAAAGAAAATTTTGTCATTGAGGAGAAAATTAAGCAGAAATACTGATTGCTACAATTTTGTCACAGAAGCCTTTGGTCTATAAAATAGACAAAGTCACTAAATTATTATTGGGTCCACTAAATTATCACTCATTTGTTTTATTAATTCAATAAATATTTACCAAAAATCAGTCATAAAGCAGAAATTGGGTCAATTGTTGAGAATTCAGAGACGCAAACAGAGCTCTTAGCCTAACAGAGTCCCAATTTTAGTAATGCTTATATTAAGGCAATAGTTTGGATATTTGTCCCAAATCTCAAGTTGAAATGTAGTCCCCAGTGTTGAAAGTGGGGCCTCATGGGAGGTGCTTGACTCAGTGGGGCAGATCCCTTATGAATGCCTTTGTGCCCTCCCCTGGGTAATGAGTGAGTTCTGACACCTCCTCTCATCTCATTCCCTTGGTTCCTCTCTCACCATGTGACACACCTGCTACCTCTTAGCCTTTTACTACGTTTGAAATCTTCCTGAGGTCTCACTAGAAGCAGATCCTGGTGCCATGCTTCTTGTACTTCCTGCCAAATTTTGAGACAAAGAAACCTCTTTTTTTAATAAATTATTCATGTCAGGCAGTCCGTTACAGCAACACAAAATGGACTAATACAGGTAAGTTCTGTAACAAAGTCAAATTTCCCT
>NW_007259702.1:0-888 GCF_000164805.1 Carlito syrichta | reverse complement strand
GGCAGGGTATATTCCCAATACCTTGTAAGATGTCTTTTATGTACATATTTTATATACACTCATTACTATAAGTATTCACAAATAAATATACAGAATAAATGTTTTCTGATCCACCTTATGTTGAAATTACATCAACATAAGTAGAGAGATTTTTAATACTTTTGAGTAATGCAATAGGAGCACTCTTTTGTAATAACATAGACAAAATAATTAAATTGAAACAAAATAAAGCAACTGTCAAATCACTAAATCCAAGTCCTTTATTTTAAGAGTTAAGTAGGAATATTTCTTATAGCTTTAGAACATAATGGCACAAATGTACTGGCTGTCACCACAAAAGAAGATATCAGTCTCAAATTTTAATAAAAGTTGTTTTAATAGTCAATATTATTTAAAAAACCAAAATGTTGTATTTGTACCAGGGCAATTGCAGATATATATATATACACACATACACACTGTGATTTCATGAGCACAGTAAGAGTTTGATTCTCTCACCCTCACCTAAATACTGTCTCACTCTAAGACAGTTGAGCATTTTGATTTATGAATACAATATGGAGATTTCTGTTTAAGCTGGTGGACTAAGATTGTGTGATTAACCTCTCCCGTCCCACCACCTCACAGAATCCCACTGAAATGACAGCGAGTAAGCTAAAAGGGTTTCCTACAAACATAACATTGATTTGAGAACATTTTCTTTTCCAATATATGCATCCAGCACTACAATTTTTTCTTTAAGTACCACATGAGAAAGATCACACTAATTTTAGTGCTGTGCTTTATTTTGCACTCATCTCAAAATATTTTCTAATTTTTTAGTTCTATTTTGACTTATAAGCTATTTTAAATTTTTTCATGTAATTTCCAAATATGTGAGGAAATTTC
>NW_007259701.1:0-8178 GCF_000164805.1 Carlito syrichta | reverse complement strand
AGGGACAATAGTTTTGCACTTGCCAAATGTTTACTACGTACTTTTAATGGCAACCAGGAATCATGGAATCCACGAACCTAGGAAACTTCTGGGCATCTGTCTTATGATATACAGAATTTGGAATCCAAATCGACAGGAAAAATCAGGGCATCTTCCTGAGAATTTAAAGGTAATCCTGTTCTAGGAGTTCTCATTTTCCAGAATCTACAGGGCCTCTTGATAAGGTGAAATCAGCAATCTGGACCTCTGGGTCCCTACATTTTCAGAGCTCCTTGCTCTGTGGATACGCTAAATCCGTCATTACACATCCTCAGGATCTTTCTGGTCCTCTTCTTAGTTGTAATCAAGGATTTGACCCTAGAAATCCTTTTGTTTCCTGGGACCATGTACGACCATAATCATATTCCCCAGAATCAAATGGTATATTGGTACAAAATTCCTCGATCCAGGTGTCCTCAAAGTACAGAAAATTCTTGTTGGTGGGCAGGTAGGAATTGGGGTTTTCAGTTTGGAATATTCCACATTTTGTGAAGGTCTCGTGAAGGGTAACCAGGAATCTTGAATTCCAGTTCCCAAAGAAAAATATGAACGTCTTTCTCAGTCACCAGGGACTGTCTCGGCATCCTGCAGAGTGAAGCAGGAGGCTGGGTAATGGAGGTCGTCTAAAACAGGAAACTACACGTCATATTGCTAAGGAACTATAAGGAATCTTCCTTATACGTGTCCTCAATTTCAAAAATTACAGGCCGTCTTCTAAAGACGTAACTATGAATCAGGTTTTTGAAGTAGGAATCTGGGGAAAGGTAATCCTCACAGAAGGGAATCTTCACTGCCTATTAATAAGTAAGAATAAAGAATCTGCGTTACTAAGGTCCTCATTCCCAAAAAAGCTTAAGGTCATCTTGCTATGGGCTAAACATGAATCATGGTGTTTTCGAGCATGAATCTGGAAAATGGTGTTTTTATTTACAGGCCACTACATGACATTTGGCTAAGAAAGAAAAAAGAATCTGGGTTACAGGAGTCCTCAATTCCAAAAATCTACAGAGCATCTTGGAAAGTTCTATATAAAATCAGAGTTTAGAAGCAGGATGTATCTAATGAGAGTCCTAATATACAGGAAAGTACACAGATCCTTGCCAAGGAAGAAAAAGTTTAGGGGTTATAGCAGTCCTCAGTACTTAAAGTCAACAGGCTATCTGCTGTGGGCTAAACAAGCATCAGGGTTTAGAAACTGGAACATAGCTAATAGCTCCGTGGATACACTAAATCTGTCATTACAGATCCGCAGGATCTTTCTGGTCCTCTTGTTAGTTGTAATCAAGGATTTGGCCCTAGAAATTCTTTTGTTTCCTGGGACTATCTACTACCATAATTATAGACACCAGAATCAAATGGTATATTGGAACAAAATTCCTCGTTTCAGGTGACTTCAAAGTACAGAAAATTCTTCTGGGTGGGCAGGTAGGAATTGGGGTTTTGG
The DNA here is from genome assembly GCF_000164805.1 of Carlito syrichta. Lineage (NCBI taxonomy): Eukaryota > Metazoa > Chordata > Mammalia > Primates > Tarsiidae > Carlito > Carlito syrichta. The sequence continues at coordinate 6,695 of NW_007259701.1, read as the reverse complement.
GTTTGGAATATTCCACATTTTGGGGAGGTCTTGTGAATGGGAACCAGGAATCTTGGATTCCAGTTCCCAAAGAACTTTATGGACGTCTTTCTCTTTATATCCAAAAACTGGAATTCTCGGTCTACAGGAACTGTATTTGCATCCTACAGAGTGAAGAAGGAAGCTGGGTGGTCGAGGTCGTCATGTTCAGGAAACTACATGTCATATTGGTAAGGAAGTATAAGGAATCTTCCATATATGAGTCCTCAGTCTCAAAAACTACAGTGTCTTCCTAAGATGTAACCACTAATCAGGTTTTTGAAGTAGGGATCAGCATAATTGTAGTCCTCACATAAAGGAAACGTGACTGCATATTGCTAAGTAAGAATATGGAATCTGTGTTCCTCGGGTCCTCAATCTGAAAAATCTACACAGCATCTTGGAAAGTTCTAAAAAAAATCAGAGTTTCGAAGCAGGATATATCTAATGAGAGTCGTAATATGCAGCAATATACACAGCCCCTTGCCAAGGAAGAAAAGGAATTGGTGTTGTAGCAGTCCTCAGTCCTTAAAATCAACAGGTCTTCTGCTGTGGGCTAAACAAGAATCAGGGTTTAGAAGCTGGAACATAGGTAATAGCAGTCCTCATATGCAGAATCTATATGATCTCTACCTAAGGAGAACTAAGAAACCTCTTTTACACGGTTCCTTCATCACAATATCTACATGACGTCTTGGTAATGGCAAAACAAGAATCAGGGTTTCCAAACAGGATTCTTGGGAAAGTTAGTCCTCATATACTGGACATTGAACGACTCCTCGGTAAAGAAGAATACGGAATCTGTGATACACTAGTTCACAATCTGAAAAATTCTCAGGGCGTCTTGCTGCGGTATAAACAAGAATCAAGGCTTCGAGCTTGTCTCATGTTTCAGAGATATTTGGCTTGTGGCTATTATGAATCAGTCATTTAAAGACTCCCTCAACAATCTGGTCTTCTTGAGAGATGTAATCGGATATCTGGTTGTACAAATCCCTTAAGTTCCTCGGGACATTTAAGGACAGATTCCCTGAAAAAATGTATCATATTGCCGTATTTGGATGTAATTTTGGTCTTAAGATGAATTTGTTAATCTTTAAATTTCCGTTTGTACTTTATGTGTAAAGGCGCCGAGGGTTTTGCAGTTGCCAAATAGTCAGTACGAATTATAAAAATGTAACCAAGATTCATGTATTCCACGTCCCTAGGAAACATCTGGGCATATACATTTTTGTACACATAGTTCTGGAATCCACATGGACAGGAAAATTCAGGGCATCTTGCTGAGAACGGAAAGGGAACCCGATTCGTGGAGTTCTCAATCTCCTAAATCAACAAAGTCTCTTGATAAGGATTAATCAGCAATCTGGACTTCTATGTCGTCACATTTTTGGTGAGTCTTTTGAAAAGGGACCAGAAATCTTGGGTTCCTATACCTCAACAAATTTATCGGAGTCTTTCTCATGATATCCAAGCAACTGGAATTCTAGGTCACCAGGAAATATCTTGGCGTCTTGCTGAGAATGAAGCAGGAATTTCATTAATGGGAGTCCTCATATACAGAACACTACACGACCTGTTGCTACGGAAAAACAAGGAATCTTGGATACATGAAGCCTCCATCCCAAAAAGGTACAGTCCGACTTGGTAAGAGATAACCACCTTTCAGGTCTGGGAGTAGGAATCTAGATAATAGGAGTCCTAATATACAGAAAACTGCACTGTCTATTGCTAAAGGAGAACAAGGAATCTGGTTTACATGTGTCCTCCATCTCAATAAAATTTCAGGGATTCTTGCTAAGGGCTGGAACATAGCCATATTTGGATGTAACTCTGGTCTTAAGGTGAAAATTGTAATCCTTCCTGTTCCGTGTCCCTTTTTATTTTGAGACGGGAGAAAGGTTTTGCACTTGCCAAATGTTTACTACATACTTTTAATGGTAACCAGGAATCATGGAATCCACTAACCTAAGAAACTTCTGGGCATCTGTCTTTTGATATACACAATTTGGAATCCAAATAGACAGGAAAAATCAGGGCATCTTACTGAGAATAAAAAGGGAAATCCGGTTCTAGAAGTTCTCATTTTCCGGAATCTACAGGGACTCTTGACAATGTTTAATCAGCAATGTGGGCTTCTGGGTCCCTACATTTTCAGAGCTACTTGCTCCGTGGATACTCTAAATCTGTCATTACAGATCCTCAGGATCTTTCTGTTCCTTTTGTTAGTTGTAATCAAGGATTTGGCCCTAGAAATCCTTTTGTTTCCTGAGACGATTGGCGATCATAATCATATTCCCTAGGATCAAAAGGTATATAGGTACAAAATTCCTCGATTCAGGTGACCTCAAATACAGAAAATTTTTGTGAGTGGGCAGGTAGGAATTGGGGTTTTGTGTTTGGAACATTCCACATTTTGAGGAGGTTTAGTTAAGGGGAACCAGGAATCTTGGATTCCAGCTCCTAAAGAACATTATGGACTTCTTTCTCTTGATATCCAAATACCTGGAATTCTCAGTCACCAGGAACTGTCTCGGCATCCTGCAGATTGAAACAGGAAGCTGGGTAATGGAGGTCGTCATATACAGGAAACTTCACGTCACATTGCTAAGGAAGTATAAGGAATATTACTTATATGAGACCTCAATTTCAAAAACTACATTCAGTCTTCCTAAGACGTAATCACGAATCAGGTTTTTGAAGTAGGAATCTGGGCAATGGGAATCCTCACATACAGGAAACTTCACTGCCTATTGCTAAGTAAGAATAAGGAATCTGCGCTACTTGTGTCCTCAATCTCATAAAAGCTTAATGTCATCTCGCTATGGTCTAAACACGAATCATGGTGTTTTCGAGCATGCATCTGGGAAATGGAGACCTTATTTACAGGCAACTACATGAACTTTTGTTAAGAAAGAATAAAGAACCTGGGTTACACGAGTCCTCAATCCCAAAAATCTACATAGCATCTTGGAAAGTTCTTAAAAGAATCAGAGCTTTGAAGCAGGATGTATCTAATGAGAGTACTAATATACAGGAAAATACACAGACACTTGTCAAGGAAGAAAAAGAATCGGGGTTATAGCAGTCCTCAGTCCATAATATCAACAGACCATCTGCTGTAGGCTAAATAAGAATCGGGATTTAGGAGCTGGAACTTAGGTAATAGCAGTCCTCATATGCAGAATCTACATGATTTCTAGCTGAGGAGAACTAAGAAAACTCTTTTACACGGTTCCTCCATCACAATGTCTACATGACATCATGCTAATGGAAAAACAAGAATCAGGGTTTCCAAACAAAATTCTGGCCAATGGGAGTCCTCATATACAGGACATTACCCAGCCCCTCGGTAAAGAAGAATAAGGAATCTGTGATACACTAGTCCACAATCCGAAAAATTCTCAGGGTGTCTTGCTGCGGTATAAACAAGAATCAAGGCTTTAAGCTCGTCTCATGTTTCAGAGATATTTGCCTTGTGGGTATTATGATTTAGTCATTTCCGGACTCAAGCAAAATCTGGTGTTGTTGAGAGATGTAATCGGGTATCTGGTCGTACAAATCCCTTAAGATCCTCGGGACAATTAAGGCCAGATTCCTGGGAAAAAAAGTATCATACTGCCGTATTTGGACGTAACTTTGGTCTTAAGATGATCTTGGTAATCTGAAATAGGATATCAGTTATACCTATGATATTGGTGTGTGATTAGTGACCGGTGTGCATACATGGCCGTAAAACTTATGAGTAAATCTCTATAAACCTGATGGAAAGTTGCACAACAGAATTATTTTATATGATCTTTTGCCTTCTAAGTTTCACTTCTTTCTAGATATTTTTAACTTCTATTTCCTGGTAGACTCGTTAGTCAGCTCTTGTTCCCAAAGGCAATTTCTCCTAGGATTAAGATTGGAAACTAAATTACCATAATAGTTTTATTGCCCTGCCTCTAGCCAGGCAGGACTTTTTTCTAGTTTTGTTACATGCCGAAACTCTGTTTGCTTCAGCCTGTGGCCACAGTCATGGTAACCATGCAGTCCATTATCCAAGAGTGTGACAGCTACTATTTGATTTTTAGAATAGAGTTGTTTGGATAAAACATACATTTAAGATGATACACTTTTCATCGGAAAGTTTTAAACAGTAATAAGCATTCATAGAAAACTTTTAAGTTTCGTTTAAGCTTTTAAGTTTCCGTTTCTCAGATTATGACTTTAGTTCCTGTTCCTGTAGGCCCAATTTAAGATCCTTTGATTAGTATAACGAAATGTTCCCAACAGTGCTGTGTTTGCTTCTAATATGACAGTAGGAAATTTTGCACATAGCCATGTATTAATATACTAGGAAAAAAGATTTAAGTTTTTGGTTAAAGTCGTAGTTTTATTAAAATAGAATGAGAATTATAGTGTTATGATTTTAAAAATCATACAATGATAATTATAAGATTTAATGATAAGGTAATAGCTTAATAAGTTTAGCATAGTATTAAAGTTCAATCACTAGATCATATAAAAATTAAAGTTTAGATTTATGAGACTCACATAAGTCATGGTAAGGAATAAGTTTTGAATAAATTGTTATATAATTACAGGGCACTATGTTGAATCATAATAGGTTAATTGAATAAATAAAAATTAAGTCATTTAAGTAAACATATAGATTACAGTATAGTGTTGATAATATCAATCGTTAAAAAATATTAGTAGTCAGTGAACTTGGATTGAACCTAGAGTTAACTTGGAAAGTTTTTGTATTAATCAGGGTTTAGAACAAAGAGTATAACATGAATGATTTATTGAACACTATGGAAGACACTTTGAACGAACTGTACTGAAATTGAGCACCTGGATCTTAATGCAATTTTGTGAAGCATGTCAGGCATCATGGAATTCGAATTGTTTGCTTGGAACTTGCAAGTCTCGTGACGGTCTTGTGATGCATAGTTTGTAAAGCGCGATATACATCATGGAATTTGTAGGCCCCCAGCAAGTAATTATCACACTGCTGGAGGGTATAGAAAATGGTATATAAGTTGGAAGGAGTCTGAATAAAATTTGGACTCAGTCCTGATCAGTCTGATCCCAGAAGAACTGCCTCCGAGTGGTCTCTTCTCGCCGTCTTGAATCTCCGGTGCAGGTCCAACCCTCCCTCATAGATCGGTGCCTGTCACCGACATTTTAACTCAATTTATATTTTTAAAAGAGTATTTCCTTTCAATCCCCTAGTATTTTCTCTACCTAAGACATAACTCTGTACTCTGCAACAAAGTATTCGATAAATCTGATTCTTTTAATCACCCAGCATTTAACATGAAGCACACAGAAAAAAGAGAATTTGGGGGCCGATATATATAAACCAAAATAACACAGAGACTTACAAAGTAGTAAGAATTTGGACTCTGCATAAGTATAAAACTTCAGATAATTGAAAATTCTAGAAAAGTGATTATGATATTAGCAAAAGCAATGTTCAAATCCTGTAGGAAAAACTGATCAAAGGCTGTTACACAGGAGTAAAAACATACAAAAGTTTCTAAATTAAGAAGGTGTTAAAATATTTTTTGTTTGTGCTATAACCAAGTTCCAACAGGACTCTGTGACCACAGTAATAAAAGGCTACCTCTTGGCCATCCCCCTCAGGTCCCCCCACAGTTTTGGAGATTCTCGGCTCTCTCAATAAAGACTGATTTAAAAAAAACCAAAGACTACATCCATTATAGCATTCTTGAATGGTCACTTTTCCCTGGAGACATTTTTGGATAGGTGTGAACACATGGTTCTCTTCACTTCTTGGGAATGAAATCCACCATATCTACCGTATTTGGCAGAGCACTGTACACAAGTGCTTGAATCCTAAGGATTGCTCAGTAGTCAAGATTCCAACCATTATGATGTCAAAGTTCTGAAGCTGGTGTCATGAATAACAATTTTTACATGCATGTTCCCCTGACTTTACTTACCTCTTTTAATGCAAAAATTATCCTTTTAGTCAAACTACAGTTTCAATGAAATAACCTTAAAGTTAACATCATTCTTCTCAGACATGGATATTACGATAAAGAATTCATATGAAACCATAAATGATCATGAATAGCCAAAAGAATCTTATCAAAAGAAACAAAGCAGGATCTATCATATTTCCAGACTTCAAACTTTACTATATGTCTACAGTAATCAACACAGCCTGGTATTGGTAAAAGAATAGGTTCATAGGTCATTGGATCAGGATAGAGAATGAAATTCTCAAATTTTCAATCCAATCATCTTTGAAAAACCTCCAAGACCCACTGGGTAATGGAGAACATATACAGTAAATGGTGCTGGGAAAAGGCTGACAACATGCACTAGATTGAAACAGGAACCCTATCTGTCACCATACACATTAACTCTAAATGGACCAAAGACCTAAACATAAAACACCAAATTATAATACTTTTAGAAAACGCAGGATAAACCACTAGGGAAACTCGAACCGGAAACTAATTCCTCTTCAGAGTCCTAAATACCCATGCCTTAAGAAGTAAGTTCGACAAGTGGAATCTCCTCAAATTAATATACATCTGCAAAACAAAAGAAACCATCAGAAGAGCAGGGATACAGCCAACAGAATGCGAAAAACGATTCTCCATATATATATATCTGTAAAAATAGCATATTGGATCTATAAGAACTCAAACATT
>NW_007259700.1:5205-6829 GCF_000164805.1 Carlito syrichta | reverse complement strand
CACGTCCCAAGGAAGCATCTGGGTATCTGCATTTTTGTACACAGAGTTTTGGAATCCACATGGACAGGGAAATTCTGGGCTTCTTCCTGAGAATGCAAAGGGAATCCGGTTTTTGTAGTTCTGTATCGCCTAAATCTACAAAGTCTCTTGGTAAGGTTTAATCAGAAATCTGGGCATCTATGTCACTACATTTTTAGTGTGTCTATTGAAAAGGGACCCGGAATCTTCGGTTCGAATTCCTCAAGAACTTTATGGGTGTCTTTCTCTTGATATCCACGCAACTGGAATTCTAGGTCACCAGGAAATATCTTGGCGTCTTGCTGAGAATGAAGCAAGAATTTCAGTTATAGGAGTCCTCATATACAGAACACTACACGATCTGTTGATACGGAAGTATAAGGAATCTTGGTTACATGAGGCCTCCATCTCAAAAACCTCCAGACCGTCTAGCTAAGAGATAACCACCATTCAGGTTTTGGGAGTAGGCATCTGGTTAATGGGAGTCCTCATATACAGGACACTGCACTGTCTATTGCTAAAGGAGAATAAGGAATCTGGTTTACACGTGTCCTCCATCCCAATAAAACTTCAGGGTTTCTTGCTAAGGGCTACACACGAATTTGGGTTTTTGAAGCCTAAACTAGGAAACTAGGGAAATAAAATGCTCATATACAGACAAATGCACTGACTTTTCCTAAGAAAGAGTAAGGAATGTGGGTGACATGTTTTCTCAATATCTAAAAAAATATACTGCGTCTTCCTAAGATATAAACAAGAATCAAGCTTTCGATGCATGTATCTGTGCACAGGAGTACTCATATACAGGTAACTGCACGGCTCTTGCTAAAAATAAGGAATCTGGGTTCTACAAGTCCTCAGTCCTGAAAATCTACAGGGCACCTTGCTGAGGGCTAAAGAAGAATTAGGGATTCGAGGCATAAATGTGGGTAATAGCAATCTTCATTAACAGGAAACTACATGACCTCTTGCTAATAATAGAGAAGAAATCGGTTTTCCATGGTTCCTCTATCAAAAAATCTACATGACTTCTTACTAAGGGCTAAACAGGAATCAGGGTTTCAAAACAGAAATCAAGGGAAAGAGAGTCCTCACATAGAGGACACTACATGACCTCCAACTAATTACGAATCAAGAATCATTGTTGTTCGCCACCTCAGTCTAAAAAATTCCCAGGTTGTCTGCTATGGGAAAAACAAGAAACAGATCTTCGAGCTCCCCAAATGTTTCAGAGCAATTTAGCATTTGGATATTATGAATCGGTCATTTCAGGACTCCAGCAACATTCTGGTCCTCTTAAAAGTTGTAAATGATATTGGAAATTTCAAGTCCATTAGGTTCCTCAGAACAACTAAGCCCAGATTCCAGGACAAAAAGAATCTTCTTGCCATATTTTGATATAACTCTGGTCTTTAGGTGAACTGTGTAATCCTTCCCCTTCCCTGTCTCTTTATATTTTGATAAAGGACAAGGGTTTTTCACTTGCCAAATGTTTACTACGTACTTTTAATGGCAACCAGGAATCTGGAATTCACGAACCTAGGAAACTTCTGGGCATCTGTCTTTGGATATACTGAATTTGGAATTGAAATCGACAGGAAAAATC
>NW_007259700.1:4134-4939 GCF_000164805.1 Carlito syrichta | reverse complement strand
AAGAACATTTTGGACGTCTTTATCTTGATATCCAAAAAACTGGAATTCTCGGTCACCAGGAACTGTCTCGGCATCCTGCAGCATGAAGCAGGAAGCTGGGTAATGAAGGTCGTCATATACAGGAAACTATATGTCATATTGCTAAGGAAGTATAACGAATCTTCCTTATATGAGTCCTCAATCCCAAAAACTTCAGGACTTCATCCTAAGACGTAACCACGAATAAGGTTTTGAAGTAGGAATGTGGGTAATGGGAATCCTCACAAAAAGGAAATTTCACTGCCTATTGCTAAGTAAGAATACGGAATCTGCGTTACTCAGGTCCGAATCCCAAAAAAGCTTAAGGTCATCTTGCTATGGGCTAAACACAAATCATGGTGTTTTCGCGCATGAATCTGGAAAATGGAGTCCTTATTTACAGGCAACTACATGACCTTTTGCCTAGAAATAATAAGGAATCTGGGTTACAGGAGTCCTCAATCCAAAAATCTACAAATCATCTTGGAATGTTCTATAAAGAATCAGAGTTTCGAAGCAGGATGTATCTAATGAGAGTCCTAATATACAGGAAAATACACAGCTCCTTGACAAGGAAGAAAAAGAATCGGGGTTAGAGTAGTCCTCAGTCCTTAAAATCAACAGTCCATCTGCTGTGGTCTAAAAAAGAATCAGGGTTTAGAAGCTGGAATACAGGTAATAGCAGTCCTCATATGCAGAATCTACTTGATCTCTAGCTAAGGAGAACTAAGATACCTCTTTTACATGGTTCCTACATCACAATATCTACATGATATCTTGGTAATGG
>NW_007259700.1:2496-3519 GCF_000164805.1 Carlito syrichta | reverse complement strand
TTCCATGTCCCAAGGAAAAATCTGGGCATCTGCATTTTTGTACACAGAGATTGGAATCCACATGGACAGGGAAATTCAGGGCATCTTGCTGAGAACGAAAAGGGAATCCGGTTCTTGGAGTTCTCAATCGCCTAAATCTACAAAGTTTCTTGATAAGGTTTAATCAGCAATCTGGATTTCTATGTCGCCACATTTTTAGTGTATCTTTTGAAAAGGGACCAGGAATCTTAGTTTCCAATTCCTCTAGAACTTTATGGGAGTCTTTCTTTTGATATTCAAGCAACTGGAATTCTAGGGCACCAGAAAATATCTTGCGTCTTGCTGAGAATGAAGCAGGAATTTCAGTAATGGGAGTCCTCATATACAGAAATTGCACGACCTGTTGCTATGGAAGAAAAAGGAATCTTGGTTACACGAAGCCTCCATCCCATAACCTACAGACCGTCTTGCTAAGAGATAACCACCCTTCAGGTTTTGGGAGTAGGTTTCTGGATAATGGGCGTCCCAATTTACAGGAAACTGCATTGTCTATTGCTAAAGGAGAATAAGGAATCTGCTTTACACGTGTCCTCCATCCCAGCAAAACTTCAGGTTTTGTTGGTAAGGGCTTAACACGAATTTGGGTTTTTGAAGTATAAACTAGGGAAATGAAATACTCATATACAGACAAATGCACTGATATTTCCTAAGAAAGAATAAGGAATGTGGGTGACATGTTTTATCAATCTCCAAAAAAGTATACGGCGTCTTCCTATGATCTAAACAAGAATCAAGCTTTTAACTCTTGCATTTGTGAACAGGAGTACTCATATACAAGTAACTGCACGGCTGTTGCTAAAAATAAGGAATCTGGGTTATACGAGTCCTCAGTCCTGAAAATCCTCAGGGGATCTTGCTGACGGCTAAAGAAGAATCAAGAATTAGAGGCATGAAGGTGGGTAGTAGCAATCATCATATACAGGCAACTACATGTCCTCTTGCTAATAAATGGAAGAAATCTGTTTTCCACGGTTCCTCTATCAA
>NW_007259700.1:0-1801 GCF_000164805.1 Carlito syrichta | reverse complement strand
CATTTTCAGAAGCTACTTGCTCTGTTGATATGCTAAATCTGTCATTACAGATCATCAGGATCATTCTGGTCCTCTTGTTAGTTGTAATCAAGGATTTGTCCCTAGAAATCTTTATCTTTACTGGGACCATCTACGACAATAATCATATTCCCCAGAAACAAACGGTATATTGGTCCAAAATTCCTCGACTCAGGTGACCTCAAAATACAGAAAATTCTTGCGGGTGGGCAGGTAGGAAATGGGGTTTGGGGTTTGGAATATTCCACATTTTGGGGAGATATTGTGAATGGGACCCAGAAATCTTGTATTCCCATTCCCAAAAAATATTATGGACGTCTTTCTCTTGATATCCAAAAAATGGAATTCTTGGTCACCAGGAACCATCTTGGCATCCTGCAGAGTTAAGCAGGAAGCTGGGTAATGGAGGTCATCGTATACAGGAAACTACACGTCATATTGCTAAGGAAGTATAAGGAATCTTCCTTATATGAGTCCTCAATCCCAAAAACTACAGTCTGTCTTCCTAAGATGTAATCACGAATCAGGTTTTTGAAGTAAGGATCTGGGTAATGGGAGTACTCACATAAAGGAAACCTCACTGCCTATTGCTAAGTAAGAATAAGGAATCTGCGTTATTCGGGTTTTCAATCCCAAGAAGCTTAAAGTAGTCACCTTGCTATGGGTAAACACGAATCAAGGTGTTTTTGAGCATGAATCTGGAAAGTGGAGTCCTTATTTACAGGCAACTACATGACCTTTTGCTAATAAAGAATATGGAATCTGGGTTACACGAGTCTCAATCCCAAAAATCTACAGAGCATATTAGGAAGTTCTAAAAAGAATTAGAGTTTCAAAGCAGGATGTATCTAACGAGAGTTCTAATATACAAGAAAATACACAGCCCCTTGCCAAGGTTGAAAAAGAACTGGGGTTATAGCAGTCATCAGTTCCTAAAATCAACAGGCCATCTGCTGTGGGCTAAAAAAGAATCAGGGTTTAGAAGCTGGAACATAGGTAATAGCAGTCCTCATATGCATATTCTACATGATCTCTAGCTAAGGAGAACTAAGAAACCTCTTTTACAAGGTTCCTCCATCACAATATCTACATTACATCTTGTGAGTGGCAAAACAAGAATCATGTATTCCAAACAGGATTCTGGGGAAAGGGAGTCCTCATATACAGGACATTACATGGCCCCTTGGTAAAGAGAATAAGGAATCTGTGATACACTAGTCCACAATCCAAAAAATTCTCAGGGTGTCTTGCTGCGGTAAAAACAGGAATCAAGGCTTTGAGCTCGTCTCATGTTTCACAGATATTTGGCTTGTGGGTATTATGAATCAGTCATTTCAGAACTCTAACAACATTCTGGTCCTCTTGAGAGTTGTAATCGGGTATCAGTAGTACAAATATGTTAAGTTCCTTGGGACAATTAAAGCCAGATTCCCGGAAAAATGTATCATATTGCCGTATTTGGATGTAACTTTGTTCTTAAGATGAACTTGGTAATCCATAAATGTCCATTTGTACTTTATTTATTGCTGGGCCGAGGGTTTTGCAGTTGCCAAATATTTAGTACGAATTACTAAAGTGTAACCAGGATTCAAGGATTCCACGTTCATAGGAAACATCTGGGCATCTGCATTTTTGTACACAGAGTTTTGGAATCCACATGGACAGGGAAATTCAGGGCATCTTGCTGAGAACGGAAAGGGAATCCGGTTTTTGGAGTTCCGAATTGCCTAAATCTACAATGATCTAGATAATGTTTAATCAGCAATCTGGGCTTCTATGTCGG
>NW_007259699.1:0-6231 GCF_000164805.1 Carlito syrichta | reverse complement strand
CGTAGTAGGGAAGGCAGGAATTGGAGCTGTAGGAGGAATAGGAGAGGACAAAGGAAGTGAAAACTCTTATTTTGTTTACATTTTTCTCCGGTCTATTTCTTTGATTCAACACGATTCATGCTACCTGTCTCAGTCTTTGGTTTAGCCAATACTAGACCGGTCTTTCCTCTCTACAACCTGAACAGGTCCTTTTGTGCCGTCTGTTCCTTCCAAGTCCCTTTAAGGGATCGCATCCTATTTGTAGCATTTGCGCTGGCACCTTATCATCTGGACTATACAGAAGCATGCCCATTTGAGCAAGAATATCATGTCCCAAAAGTGTAATGGGAATGGAAGGAATGATGTAGAGACAAAAGGTTCCTGAAGTTTCGTTATCTGTCCAATTTAAGATTTCAGAACTTTTGGCTACAGAGGTCGCTCGACCAATACTAATGAGTCCTGATGGGGCTACTTGTGTTGGCCAGGAAGACAGCCAGTCTTTACCATCAATACAAGAAACATCAGCCCCTGTATCTAGCAGACCTTTAATTTTAACTCCCTGAATATATAAATCTTTTAGAAGTCTGGAGTTAGTAATTTCCTTGGGTAAGAGTAGTTGGCTGTCAACTGACTCAAATATTCCTTTTTCTAACAACATATTGCTAGAAATATGAAACTGAAAAGCCTCTTTAAGTTCCTTAATTAATTTATATGGTAGTGGCTCCCAATGAGGTGCCTCGTTTACTGTGCCTTCTTCCATATACATTACTGGAAAGCAAGAAGACAAGGTAAAATCTTTCTCTTTGTCAGCTTTTTTTCTGGCTCCCTGCATACCTACATTAGCTGGAGACACATACCCAGGTGTGAATTTCAGTGTTTTAACCTTATTTTTAGTAAATGGTATGGGGAGGAGGTACCTTGGCATCATGACAGAATTTTTCGCTATCATAATCAATCATTCGTCTTCCAACTCATTCTCCTCGGGGAAAAATTCATCATCTAAAGGAGGCACCGAGTCTATGGCCCAGCAAGGGAGTGTCTTTATTTTTGGCCGAAAATTTAGAGAAATCATACTGTAGATTTAAAGCATCTTGGATAATATTCCATAAAGCTAAGGCATACAAAATGCAAAAGGCGAGCCAATTGGTTCCTCTATTGGACAATATGTTCAAAATACTAGTAGACATTTTCCTTTCTTTAGATTCACTCTGGTCCATGATTCTATCACGGCTCTTAAACTGCTCACCCTTCCTTGCTCTGCCTGTCTCTACAGAGGGGTCTGTGGCACCCTGGGTGAGGTCCTATCCATCCCAAAAAAGAAAAAGAAAGCTTACCTTGAGGCCCCATGTCAGGTGCCACTTGCCAAAGACCAGCTTCAGCTGGGTTCAGGGTACCCCAAAGGTGGAGATGGCATCAGCGATTGGGGGGAAGAAGAGAGAAAGAGAGAGAGAAAGAAAGAGGCTGGACTCCAGTCTAGTGCAGAAGTGATGTGTGTTATTGGTAATTACAACGGGTCTTTTATACACAAAGTCAGATGTGGGAGGGGTGTCTCCCACCCACCAGAAACCTTAATCCATGAAAACTTAATCAATGATTGCCTTTAAACCCTTTTCATATGCTAATCTTAAAATCCCATAACAAAGGATAACCTAATCCGTGACTGATATATTCTATAAACTTTTTTCATCCTAAACTGATTGATTTATGCCAAGTAAACAATTGTATAGAAGCTTAAGTATTTACTTCACAAACTAAAGTGGCCCATTTCAGAATGTTTGGAATGTGGCCCAGTCCAAAGTTCACACTGGGCTACCTGCAAGTAACCCAGCTGCATTCTTTCAACAAAATGGTTGTCTTCTAAAACTATATGCTACAATTTACACCTTCAATAAATCCTAAGATCGTGACCCAGAAACCTGTGACCAATACTAAGGCTCTTAGATGTGACCCGAGTTTGAATTATAAGTTGTGTGAAAGCCAAAACTGCAGTTTGCAGAAGAATGGGAGCAATGAGCTTCTAAAGTTAGTTTGTGTTCATCCTGGTCTCAGAGTTTTTATGTTTTGAGCTCACAGGAGCTTAATCTGCTTAGTGCTGAGAAGGAAGGGGGAGGAAATGGGGTCAGTAGCTCCCGAACGCATCTTAGTGGTCTCTGGGTCAACGGCCCTTCCTGATCCCTAACGCTCAGTGGGCCTCCGTGGCCGGCTCCCAAGAGCCAACTACTAAACTGAGCTAAGTAGGGGGCCAACTAGTTAATCCAGCTAAATAGTCAATCGACTAGTCGGCCAGCTTGTTAACCCAGCTAACAAGTCGGCCGAGTAGTCAACCAACTTGTTAAACTAGCAAACTAGTCAGCCAACTCATCACGCTACAAGTTAAGTGACCTAGCTAACTCGTCAACCAACTAGTGAAATCAGGTAATTACTCGTTTACCAACTAGTTCAAACAGTTATATAACTCATTAAGCAACTCGTTAAGTCAGCTAGCTATCTGATTATCCAACTAGTTAAGTCAGCTAGCTAAGTCAGCTGGTTAAATAGCTAGCTATCTATGTCAGCTACCTAAGTCAGATAACTCACTAGTTAGCTAAATATTTAATTCAGATACTTAATCTTTTACCTAACTAGTTAGCTAATTAGTTAAGTCTCCTGGTTATTCAGCCAGTTAAATAGTTAGCTAACTATTTAATTCAGGTAGATAAGTCAGCTAGCCAACTACTTAAGCCAACCAGTTACATCAGCTAGTCAAGTAGTTAAGTCAGCTAGCTAAGTCAGCTAGTTAAGCCAGCTTTTAATTTAATCAGCTGGTTAAGACAGCTAGGTATCTAGTTAGCTAAAGTGTTAAATCAGCAGGTTGAGTCAGTTTGTTAGCTAGTTAACTAACGGGTTAATTCATCAGGATGGGTCAGCTAGCTAGCTAGTTAGCAAATGGGTTGTGTCAATTACTTGCCTAGGCTAGCTAGCTAGTTAACTCGATAGTTAACTATCGAGTTAAGTCAGCTGGGAGGTCAGCTAGATAGCTAGATAGTTAACAAGTTAAGTCAGCTGGTTGAGTCAGCTAGCCAGCACATTAGTTAACGATATAAATCAGATGATTAATTCACCTAGCTAGCATGTTAGATAATGTTTAAGCTAACTAGCTATCTTGCTGGTTAAGTCAGTTAGCTAGCAAGGCAACTAACTATTTAAGTCAGCTTGTTAGCTAGGTAGCTAGCTAGTTAGCTAACTATTCAAGCCAGCTGGCAAACTAGGTAGCTAGCTAGTTAGCTAACAATTTAAGTCATCTGGCTAGCTAGGTAGCTACTAGTTAAGTCAGCTACTTAATTCAGCTGGCTAGTCAGCTGGCTAGCTAGGTAGGGAGCTAGTTAAGTCAGTTGGCTAGCCAACTGGATAGCTGGTTAATTCAGTTAGTTAAAATAGCTCGCTAGCCAAATGGTCAGGTAGGTAGCTAGCTAGTTTAGTCAGCTAGATAGCTACCTGACTAGCTAGTGTTGTCAGTGAGTTAAGTCAGCTGACTAGCGAACTGGCTAGCAGGTTAAGTCAGCTAGTTCAGTCAGCTGCCTAGCCAGCTGGATAGGTAGGCAGCTAGCTAGATAAATCAGCTTGCTAGCCTGCAGGATAGTTTGTCAAGTCAGCTAGTTAAGTCATCTGGCTAGCCTGCTGGCTACGTTGATAGCTAGCAAGTTAAGTGAGTTGACTAGTCAGCTTGCTAGCTTATGTCAGCTAGGTAAGTCAGCTGGCTAGCCAGCTGGCTAGATAGGTAGCCAGCTAGTTAAGTCTGCTCACTGACCAGCTGACTAGCTGAAGTCAGCTAGTTAAGTCAGCTGGCAACCAGCTGGCTAGCTAGTTAATCACCTAGCTAATTCAGCTGGCAACCATCAGGGTCGCAAGTTAAGTCAGATAATTAAATCACCTGGCAACCAGCAGGCTAGCTAGTTAAGACAGCACATTATGTCAGTTGGCTATCCAGCTCATTACCTAGTTAAAAGTCTAGTTAAGTCAGATGGCTAGCCATCTGTCTAGCTATTTATTTTAGCTAGCTAAGTCAACTGGCCAGTTAGGTCGCTAGCAATATAAGTAAGCTAGTTATGGCAACTAGGTAGCTAGTTAACTCAGCTAGTTTATTCAGCTGGCTAGCTAGATAGCTAGGTAGGTAGCTAGCTAGTTAAGTCAACTGGCTAGCCAGCTGGATAGCTGGTTAAATCACCTAGTTAATTTAACTGGCCAGTCAGCTGGCTAGCTAGTTAAGTCAGCTAGTTAAGTCAACTGGCTAGTTAAGTCAGTTAATTAAAGCATCTGGCAAACCAGCTGCCTAGCAAGGTTGCTAGACAGTTAATTCAGCTGCCTATCTAGCTGGATAGCAAGTTAAGTCACCTAGTTAAGTCAGCTCGTTGGCCAGCAATTTAGCTAGGTAGTGAGGTAGTTAAGTCAGCTGGCAAGCCAGCAGGAAATGCAGGTAGGTAGCTAGTGAATTCAGCGGGCTAGTCATCAGTCTATCTAGTTATGTCAGCTAGTTAATCAGCTGACTATACAGCTGTCTAGTCAGGTAGCTAGCTAGTTAAGTCTGCTGGCTAGCCAGCAAGCTACTTCGTTAAGTCAGCTAGTTAAGTCAGCTGGATAGGATACTGGCTAGCTAGTTAGCTAGGCAATAAAGTCACCTGGCTAGACAGCTGGCCAGCTAGTTAAATCAGCTAGTTTAGTCTGCTGGCTAATCAGCTGGCTAGCTAGTTAAGTCAGCACGTAAAGTCAGTTGTCTAGCCAGCTGGCTATATAGTTAAAAAGCTTGTTACAATTGATGTGTAGCCACCTGGCTTGCTAGTTATTTAAACTACTTAAGTCAGCTGGCAAGCTAGGCACCTAGCTAGTTAAATCAGCTTGATATGTCAGCTAGTGAGCTAGTTATGTCAGCTAGTAAAGTCAGCTAGCTATATGATAGGTAGCTAGCAAGTTAAATCAGCTAGTTAAGTCAGCTGACTTGCTAGGTAGCTAGCTAGTTAAGTCAGTTATTTAAGTCAACTGGGTAGTTAGTTAAGTCTGTTAGTTAAGTCAGTTGGAAAGCCAGCTGCCAAGCAGAATAGCTAGCTTTAAGTCAGCTGGCTAGCCAACTGGCTAGCTAGTGATCACCTACGTAGCTCACTAGTCAGTTGGGTAGCTAGGTAGTTAGGTAGTTAAGACAGCTTGCAATCCAGCAAGCTAAGTAGGTAGGTAACTAGTTAAGTCAGCTGGCTAGCCATCTGGTGTCTAGTTATGTCAGCTAGTTAAGTCAGCTAGCTATTCAGTTGTCTAGGTAGGTAGCTAGCTAGTTAAGTCTTTTGACTAGCCAGCTGTCTACTTCGTGAAGTCAGCTAGTTAAGTCAGCTGGCTAGCTACGTAGCTAGGCTATTGAGTCATCAGCTGGCTACCAGGGAGCTAACTAGTTATGTCAGCTCTCTAGTTAGCTTGCTAGCTAGTTAAGTCACCTAGTTAAGTCATTTGACTAGCCAGCTGGCTAGCTAGGTAGCTTGCTAATTAAGTCAGCTGAATACACAGCTGGCTAGCTAGAAAAGTCACCTAGTTAATTCAGCTGGATAGCCAGTTGACTAGCTATGTAGCAAGCAAGTTATTTCAACAGGCCAGCTAGTTAAGTCAGCTACGTAGCTGCCTCGCCAGCTGCCTAGCTGGGTAGCAGGCTAGTGACATGAGCTGGCTAGCCAGTTAGTTAGCTAGTTAAAGAACCTAGTTAAACCAGCTCACTAGCCAGATGGCTAGCTAGTTAAGTCAGCTGTCTAGCCAGATCTCTAACTAGGTAGTGACATATTTAAGTCTGTTGCCTAGTCAGCTGTCTAGCTAATTAAGTCAGCTAGTTAAGTACCTTGCTATCCAAGTGGCTAGTGAGGTAGAGAGCTACTTAAGTCAGCTGGCTAGCCAGCTTGCTAGTTAGGTAGCTAGCTAGTTATGTCAGCTGCCTAGCCAGATGGCTAGCTAGTTAAGTCACCTAGTTAAGTCAGCTAAGAATGCAGCTAGCCAGCTAGGTAGCTTGGTAGTTAAGTCTGCTGGCTAGACAGCTGGCTAGCTAGATAAGGCACCTAGTTGATTCAGCTGGATAGTCAGCTGACTAGCTATGTAGCATGCTGGTTATTTCAACAGGCTAGAAATCAGGCTAGCAATTTAAGATACTTAGTTAAGTCACCTGGCTAGCAAACTTGCTGGCTAGTGTGTGACCTTTTTAAGTCTGTTGGCTAGCCATCTGGCTAGCTAATTATGTCACCTAGTTAA
>NW_007259698.1:45215-45864 GCF_000164805.1 Carlito syrichta | reverse complement strand
TGTGCCATATATTTTATTAGGAATTTTGCTTCTTTGTTCTATATGTGTGGATTTGAATTTACCTGCTTCCATTTTCATTGTTTAATTCTTTATAAAAATTATTATATCCTTATTTTCCATGAATAATCTGAATCTCCATAATGAATATCGTCAAACATCTTTCTTTTGGGGTGCTTATCTCACACCCATATCTCTTCTTTAGTAAAATGTCAATGCAAATCTTTGCCCATGTTTTTTCCCACTTTTTATTGAGTTGTTTATTTTCCTATTATTGAGAGTGTGTTTTACACATAATGTGGTTTATTTCTGTCACAGATATATCTCATAAATATTCTCTCTTCTTTTGTGTTTTTTCTTAACATGTCTTTTAAGAAACTGAATTTTATTAGTTTTGATGAAAAACAATGAGTCTTTAAAAAATTTCTTTTAAAAATTTTACCTAACAAACTTTGCCATACCTAGGTTTCCAATTTTTTAAAAAACACTTTATAGCATTAGGTTTTACACTTAGGTATGAAATGCATTTTTTGTATATGATTTAAAGAAGTGTCAAGATAATTTTTGCAAAAAATGCCCAATTTTTCCAACACAGCATGTTGAAAACACTGAAATTCCTTCAAAAGATTAAAAGATGGGTCAGTTTATGGAC
>NW_007259698.1:44214-45165 GCF_000164805.1 Carlito syrichta | reverse complement strand
TAGCAGGTGGAGGGCGTACCTATCAGAAGGAATCCTCTGCCCAGGTGCTGTTAGTCTTCATCTTGTCTTGCAAGTCTGCATCTCATTGATGGTTCTGATGATGATGTGAAGGGTTCCTGGGGTGCTGGGAGTTCCAGTGTGGACCCAATGAACCAGTGACCCTGTGACATATACTTGCCTTGCGGGGTGGAGGGCATGGGCTGGCGGCATTGGGCAGGAGGGACAGAACAAAGGAGTGCAGTGCAGCGGGTGGGGGCACACCATTACGAGGCATGGCGGCCGTGTCAGAGTAGGCGGTGATAGCAGTGGTGGATCCCTGGCCACCAAAGTGACAGCTCCGTAGATGCTCGGCTCGGGCCCTTTCACAACTCTCTAACGTTGCAGGATAAGGGGTGCCGCACGCATGCTCGCGATATGCATGCTCACCGCATGTCCCCTTATCCTATCACGCCCTGGAAACCACCCACGAGATATCCCTCCTCACTCTCCCCCCTCGTCCTCCAATGCAGCCTCCTCTCCCAAATTCACGGGATGCTGCCCACCACGTGCAGGCTGTGCTGCCAGTTTCCCTCTGTCCTGCCCCGGCCAAAGACCACAGACATGGTGGCCTTTGTAACTCTGTCCCATGCACTCACACTCACACACTCGCACACCTCACTTTTGCTGGACTCCCTCAACCGTGTTTTGGTAAGTCTGGGTGGATTCCCAGGTTCTGTTGTAAGGGCATCCAGTCAGTGTCCTCTGATACAGAAGTAATACTGTCTATGCAACTTCACACAACTTTGGGCCGGCCACCTGCATAACCTTAAGGAATGTAAGACCAAAGAGCCAAATCCATAGACAAATGCAATGTCATACTTTAACACTAATTATTTTGAAATTGTGTGGAATCTTTCTGTAGGGTAAAACACATGCACATGCATTCACTGACAGCTGATGTTACATATTTTT
>NW_007259698.1:42892-44121 GCF_000164805.1 Carlito syrichta | reverse complement strand
GTATTTTCAAGGTCTGTAGTTTAGTACAGACACTTTTAAGATGGGTAATCTTGAGGAATTGACACTATTACCATTATGCAAATTTTCATCATCTTCTTCTCCTTCCTTCTGTCCTCACCTCCTTCTTTCCTTCTTTCTTTTTGAGTTAGGGTTTCACCTTGTTGCACAGGCCGAAGTGCAATGGCATTATCACAGCTTACTATGACCTCAAACTCCTGGGCTCAATCCTCCTGCCTTAGTCTCTCAAGTAACTGGGCCAATAGGTACCCACCTCCATGCCTGGCTAATTTTACTGTTTTGCAGAGACAAGGTCTCACTTTGTTGTGTAGCCTGGTCTTGAACTGCTCACTTCAAGCAATCCACTCATCCTGGCCTCCCAAAATGCTGGATGAGATTTGTGAACCACTGAACCTGTCTCTGTTTATTTATTTTCATTTCCTCTCCTTCACTTATTGGTAATTATTGCTTTTTCCTTTTCTGGAATCTTGAGAACTCTGAAATCTCTACCACCTGGAGTATTTTGTGAGTTTAATGCAGCAGGTGCTGCTCATCCCTGATGCCATGCAACTGATAACATCATCATCTAGGGGTCACTCAGACAATTAACTGTAATAAATACAACTTCCTTCTAAATGTATATCTCTGTGGCTCAAATGTCCGATGTCTCTGGGTATTCAAGGCTTTGCATTCTCTTTATAAAAGCACTAAACTCACTTTTGGTCCTAAATGCATTCAAGTTCATCTTTCTACACATCTCCAAACTGGATTTCTGCTTGGTTCACGGTGAAGACAATAACAGCTACTTTTTGCATATCACCTTACATTTCCTTGGCTCACCTAAAGAGTTTTTGAGATGAGAACTATCATGAGTCTATCTCACAAGAGAAGAAACCAAGGATTATTGATTATAGGAAACTTAATCAGGTACTCCAATAGCATATTATAGACATGGCATTCAGAATCGTATTTTTTTAATGAATAAAACTTATTGATCTCCTACCAAATGACATGTATTGCCCTTCAGTATGATTTATTTGTATGTTCAGAACTATGGTAGTGAATAATTGTCGGTGACCAGCACTGACTGAGCGGGGGTTAGGACACTGGTGAGTCAGAATGGAGAGAAGAAACCACTCGGAGGCAGCTCTTCTGGGAACAGTCTGGCCAAAAATGAAGCCAATTTTATTCAAACTTTTTCCAACTTATATACCATTTTCTGTAATCTCCAG
>NW_007259698.1:42003-42842 GCF_000164805.1 Carlito syrichta | reverse complement strand
AAAACAGTTTAAAAGAAAAAGAGATATAAAATATCTGCTGTGCATTTTTCATAGGATATAATAAGATTTTATTTTAGACTGTCACTTCCTAATATTGAAAATTCTGTTGTCTTATAATACACTGATTACTATTCATATACACACACTTGATGTTATATCCTTGTCTCAGAGGCGACCTTCTGAATAGGCCTTCATAGGCCTCAGCTGTGTGGTTACAGATGTTGGCTCCCAACAATATATCTTTCCCTCAACTGCATCGATGAGAAACTGAAGCTTAAGCACATGACAATGTATTCAAGATATATTACTAAGTCTGTTTTAAGAACACCACTTGTCTATTGACACTAATCTCATGTTGTTGATATTTTTTCACTCTGCCTGCTGAAAATAAATATTCATGTCTAAGAAATGAACACATATCTAATGAAAATACCTGTCTAAGAATGAAAGCAATTATACTAAGGTGATTCATTTGAGAGCACTGTCAAATGACTCAAGAAATAAACATGCTTGATTACCAAACTAAGCAGAGACAGTTCATAATCATAAAGAGCAACATATGCCAAATCTTTAAAAATACTTGCTTTAATTTATTAGTCTAAGAATAAACTCTGCATCGGTTTAAGGAAATATAAAAATATTATTTCCACTTTTTCTTTTATAAAAAAATGGATTTAGAGAACATGCTAAAGTTATCCCTAGGAGAAAATTCTACCCGCGTCATTTCCATAATTCTATCCATGTGTAATATATTTTCCCTTTCCATTTTAAATATATTAAATTTGAATCACGTTCACATCAGCTTTTATTTCAAGGATACTGTTTATGTCTAAAGTAAT
>NW_007259698.1:28672-41953 GCF_000164805.1 Carlito syrichta | reverse complement strand
AGTCTAAATTCTAATACAACTATTATCATACTATAATCTATTACAAACTTTATCATTAGTACTAATAAGTATAAAAATTATGAACTTACTCTATGTTCTATAAAACTTAATTCATTGACATTTTAACCTAAAACCTAAATCTGATTGCCTATTACGTGGAAACTATCTACGTCTCAAAACCTGCCATGCCACTTAAAACAATGAACTGCACAGTTGTCATGACGACAGCTGGGGGCTGAAGCAAGCTGAGAGTTTCTGTACGTACAAAAACCAAGAACGTTCTGCTTGACCAAAGGCAGCATAACAAAACTATTATCACAGTTATAACGTCTAATCTTAACCCCAAGTGAAACTACATACTGGAACAAAGGCTAATCAATCAGTTTACCAGGAAATAACAGCTAAAAATCTTAAGAAGAAAAACAGTTTAGAAAGAAAAAGAGATATAAAATAATTCTGCTGTGCATTTTTCATAGGATATAATAAGATTTTATTTCAGACTGTCACTTCCTAATATTGAAAATTCTGTTGTCTTATAATACACTGGTTACTATTCATATGCACACACTTGATGTTATATCCTTGTCTCAGAGGCAACCTTCTGAATAGGCTTTCATAGGCCTCAGCTGTGTGGTTACAGATGTTGGCTCTCAACAAATAATAAGGAAGTTATCCTCATCCTCCAGTTGGGAGACAGAGGTGAACCAAAATTAGCAAACATATAGACACAAGTATAAACATATAAATAAAAATGAAATAAATGGTTAAAATAAACAAAATGTAGAGTAAATACTATGCAGAAATGGTATGCAAGGGAGGGGGATGAAGAATGTTGGTTAATGGGGGAAGTTGAACTTAGTAATTATTGTGAAGGTGAAAGTCAAGGAGGAACATGTAATGATTCTAGAAAACAATAATGTGCATATCTTATGAATGAATGCTCTAGGCAGAGTGAACAGCCAGATGGGAAGGCCATGAGGCAAGAACATAAAGTATTCTGGGAACACAAAGGACATCACTGTGTTGTGGAAAAGACAGCTTAGTGAGGATAGGAGAAGACAACGAAATCAGAAAGAAAACGGAGGGCTCAGATTCCTAGGACTTTGGAGGCATTTTGAGGCCTTTGGCTTTTGCTTAGCATAATTCATTGCAGAGGTTTAATGATATGATCTGATTTATGTTCTGAGAGAAACTCACTGGCTTCCATGTTGATTAGAGACTGCAGAGAAAATTGGGAAAACTAGCAATTGATTCAAATAATTGATTTCTCAAAGTCAGGGTTAGACAAAGACAGGGCCACAGATCATTTTGTATAGCCAGTGAGGTAAGAATGATTCTTACATATTGAAAGGGTCATGAAGAAGAAGAAAAGGGAAGAAGAAAAGCAGGAGGGGGAACGGGATGAGGAGAGAGAGAGTCATAGACACTGTATATGGACCACAACACTAAAAATCTTTAAAATCTAGAGAATATTGATGATGATCATCCTGATGGGTGTTAGGTGGTATCTCAGTGTGGTTTTAATTTGCATTTCTTTAATGGCTAGTTAGGCTGAGCTTTTGTTTCATGTATCTGTTGGCTGCTCCTATATCTTCCTTTGATAAAAGTCTAGTCAAATATTTTGCCTAATTTGTAATGGGGCTGTTTTTTTTTTTTCTTTTATGGCATGTTTGAGTTCCTTGTAGATCCTATATGTTCGGCCTTTGTCAGATGCTGGAGAGGATACAGGGAAAGGGAACACTTCTACACAGTTGGTGTTAGTATGAACTTGTAAAACCTCTGTGGAAAACGTGTCACAATTCCTAAAAGATCTAAAAATCAGCCTTTCATGTGACCCCACAATATACCTGGAGGAACTCAAATCACTCTATGAAAAAGGTAACTGTACATGCATGTTTATTGCAGCATTATTCACAATCACAAAAACATGAAACCAACCTTGCTGCCCATCAAAAGAGACTGAATTAAAAAAATATGGTACATATACACGATGAAATATTACTCAGACATAAAGATGGACAAAATTATGAACTTCACAGCAACTTGGATGGGCTTAGAGTTTAAAATACTGAGTGATCATTCACAGAAACAAAGAACTAGGTACCACATTTTCTCACTCATAAGCAGACCTTAAACAATGATCATAATACTATAAGAAAGGGATTGGCAGTAGTAGGAAACTGCCAAGGAAGGGGGAGCATACCTCAACAACAAGGGTACCTGCATAGTGAACATTTGTATATCTAAGTCTGAATTGTACCCCCATCTTTAAAATAAAAAAAAGTTTTAAAAAGAATCTAGAGAAAATTTGCTAAAATTTGAAGTCAAGCATCTGGCTGAAATTATGTTTTCAACAAAATTCAAAGGAGAAATTCATGAGAGAATTACTTGCTGAATATGTTGAAGATTGATAGTTATTGAGAAATATCTATGGTTTCATTTCCAAACATCACAAAAAAGACCATTAACTTCCATTGAACTATTGAACAATAGTCTGGTTTCCAAATCAGGAAAACAAAGGCACTGTCTAACATAAACAACATGATAAAAAAATTATAAATTCATGCAAAAACCACAAAATAACAAAAATATTTTTATATCACTTAAACATTTCCTTGCTAATTTAATCTTTCCATTCAACAATATGGGATAGGTATAATTCCCCCATTAGAAATGACCATATCCAAAATCCTTAGTGACTTGATTGCTCACAGAAGAACATGACTGTAGTTTATTGTTTTAAAAAAGTATGACATGTGATCATGTATTCTCTGAGTTCCTATAGGAAATCTGGGTCCAATATTTGTCCTAGTTTGTTATCTTTTCAAACACACAAAATCAAGAAGTTATTCCTTATTTAACTCTCCTCAATTGATATCAGGGAACTACATTTAAAGGCCATCACTTGAAACCATTTCTGCTCCTGCATATATTAGAAAGGGCTTATATTTTTTCTCCTCTTTTCAAACAGAATTGGAGTCTTAGCAATACTGTTTTGCATCTTAATAACTTCAGCCTTATTGAGGATAGAACTCCAAATGTTCTCTGCCATACTATTAAAGAAATATTATGAGCAGAAGGCTAAAAACAATTGTGTGGTATGTTAATTATATCAACGTAATTTTTGAACAGATTTTTTAGAGCAAAAACAAAGAAAAAAATTCTTACTGATCTCTCACTCCTGGTTTCTGACTCTTGGTTTTGCATGTCATTTGTCTGGTGCATGACTTCATCCTGAGAGAGAAAAGAAGCCAGTGAAACATCCCAAAGAAACAAGATTTAAACTAGATGAAGTCATGTATGGGACTCTCAAAATCGCTTTTATCATGCTGAAGCTTCCAACATCTAGGAAAATAAAACATGTTTTCTTGGTCCTGGCAGCCAGGAGTCAATGTTTCCTCTCTTGGATATTAAAATATCGAAAGTTATATTCAGTTGGCAATTAAGGTGTGGGGAAGAGTAGACCTAACTGGTATGCTCATAATGATCATGTTGTGCTGATCATATTTGTGTCCAATACATTTCTCCACTATTAACTTTCAAGAAATATTGCTTGCTAGACATATTCCAGGAAGACTAAGGAAACTGGTTTCTTATCCGTGTGGAATAATCTGCAGGAGAATTTTTTCAAGGCAGACTAAAATTCATCTAGAGTATGTTCTTATATATTTACACCCTTCAAAGCAGACAAAACAAAACAAACAAACAAACACAAAACCTGGGCTGCAAAGTTGAATGAGAGAGATATATGGTGTGATGTTATTGTGACAACTGGGAGACTCTGCCCCATATTTTCTGAGGTGATTGCAGCATAATGCTGGCCATGGGCATCTTAGGAGTTAAAGTAAAAACCTCCTCCTAGGCAAGCACGAGCTCATCACAGATATGCCACAGTACTAAGTATATAAAGGACTACAGAAAAAAGATAAAATAAAATAAAACAACACACAAGTGTACATGACAAGGAGGTCCCCTGGCCAAAATATGTGCTCTGGAAATGCACAGCCAGGGTTCAAAGTCTGTCTGGGTCCCCACCACATGGATCACCTGAGGAGCTTTCTGATTAGTGATTTTTAAACAATTTGCAAAAAGAAATGAAGAAAGCCAGGCTCGGTGGCTCAACCTGTAATCCTGTGCCTTTGAGAGGTTGAGGTGAGTGGATTGCCTGAGCCCGTGGGTTCGAGACCCGCCTGGGCAACAAGACCTCATCTCTATAATAAATCAAAAAATCAGCCGGGTGTGGTAGCACACGCCTGTAATTCCAGCTACTCGGAAGGCTGAGGAGGAAGGATCGCTGGAGCCCAGCAGGTCGAGGCTGCGGTGGCCGGGAGTGGCCACTGCACTCCAGTCTGGGCAACAGAGTGAGACTCCAACTCAAAAAAAAAGAAACAAAGAGACTCCACTTACTGGGAAGAGATGCCATAGGGGCAGCATCCAGACAGGTTGCACAACTGTGTCACCACCTCAGAACCCTTTGCAGCTGAACTCATGACCCTGGAACCAGGATAGCCATGGAGATAGGAGAGGTCCTTGAGAAACCTGATAGACCTGGCTTACAGTTCCTGGGCTGAGCATTGTGCAGGCTCCACTCCTGTGGCCCAGAGGACAGGCCAGGACACAGCCACTGAGTGACCAGGCTGGGCAGTCCCCACTCATCCCCACAGAGTGGCCTCCCTTTCCAGCATCACCCAGGACTGAAATGTCCACCTGCGTTGGCAGTTGGCAGGGCCGCATGCGGTGCCTGTTGTCACCTCTTCTTGGCCCTTGGCGGGACCCACGCACCCTCCCTGATGCTCTATCTCCATCACAAGCCCCATTGACAAGTCACAAGCATGGGAGGGGCTAGTAGGTGCTTGACTGAGAGAGGAGTTGATCGCTAAGAAGTCTTTTCTCAATGGCTTCCTCTTTCTCATGACCCCAAGCTGTACAGCATGCTCTCAATGGGAAATTTTCTTACTCAGTTGGTTTTTGGGTGCACCAACACTGTACTCGGCATCGACTGCCACCAGTGCCCCTGTTCCTCTAGGCTCCCCCACCTAGCAAGAGCTACCCAGTGGTATCTGCATGTCCCTTGCCCTGGTCCCGTTTACAGACTGCTCAATCCACATCTGGGTCATGTGCCTCCACCACCTAGACTCTACATCACCCCAAAGGAGACGTGTCCCCTCTTGCAGGCCCCAGGTTCCTCTCTGGGGACACTACCAACTTAATCCTGGGGTCAAGCCCAGAAGAAGGAACCCATACTGTCTGCAGGGAATTCACAGATGAATGGACACTTGACCTCTACAAAGATCCCTTCTCTCAGCCCGATGTATACCCTCCTGCCTTTCCCATCTGAGCAGGCTGTCAGCCCTAAGAAACAACACCATCCAGGCTCTCCAAGGAGATCAAGGAGAGGGCTACCCTAGCAAGGAGGAAGTGTCATTGACATCTAGACTCCTAGGGACTCAGGGGGATCTCTCTTCCTTGGGATGCAGTTTGAGCTTCTGGAGGGAAACCTTTCTTGCTCATACTCAAAAAAGAACTTGAGTGAGAAGTCCCAGGTGTACCAATGAGCTCCTTCTGGAAAGAACACACCTATCCTTGGATCACAGCTCTGCATTTGAGACAGATGCAGCCATGCTCCCCAACCCAGTCCCAGGCTTCTCTTTGCATAGAGAAGTCCGCCAAGGTAATGCTGGAGTATCAGATCTCCAAGCTTGCTGATGCTGCTGATGCTGGAGAAGGAGTTGTGTGGCAACAAGCTGTCAAATATACCACCATGAGCTCTTCCCCACCCAGAGCATAAGCCCTACCAAGGACAAGGTCGATTCCACTTCTACTGCTGCTGCCATGTCCACTGCAACTGTTGTGGGATAGAGGTACCTGCCTCCTCAAACCCAATGTCACTGAATGACTGTTCAGAAAGAGAAAGCTACTTGAGGAATAACATTGGGTGTAAAAGAAATAGCAAATGCTTGGAAGATAAGATGGAGGCTTTGGAGCATAATACAGAAACCATGGCAGAGCTAGATCAATCTGAATAGCCATGCAGGAACACTGTATGTGTGGGAATGACTTGCGGGAACAGCTAAATCTATCCTACGAGAGTTGCAGTGGAGGTGGCCAGCAGTAGCAGTGGAATCAACCTTGTCCACGGCAGGATCTGTGACTGGGTGGGGAAGAGCTCATGTTGGAATATCTCATGGCTTCATGCCCTGCATCTCCCTCTCCAGCATCAGCAACATCAGTCAGCCTGGAAAGTTGGACACTCCAGCATTTTCTTGGACTTCTACAGCTGCCAGGAGAAGGCTGGGACCTGATCCAGGAACATGGTTGCATCTGTCCCAAAAGGCAGGACTTCCCCAGCAGAGGGGTGTGCCTGGGATCCTATGTTCTTCCAAGGAGGAGCTCAGCGGGGACACCTGGGCCTTCTCTCTCAAGTTCTTTTTTGCGTATGGGTAGGGAAGAGTTCCCTCCAGAAGCCCAGTACTGTCTCCCAGGGAACAGAGTTTTCCCTGGGTCTCAAGAAGCCTAAATGACAATGACACTTCCTCTTTGCGAGGATGGACTCTTTTCTTGACGTCCTGCCCTTTGGTGTAAACCCATTCCTACAGTTTTGTCACATTTTGAGGCTCTCCATGGGCCCTCTATTGATCTCCTTGGGGAGCCTGGATGGTGTCAGTTTCCTAGGACTGATCACCTGCTCAGGTGGAACGGCAGGAGGGTATACTTGTGCTGAGAGGAGCGATCCTGCAGAAGTCAAGAGTGCATCCATCAGTGAGTTCCCAGCGGACAACATGGGTTCCATCTTTGGGGATTGAACCCAGCTTTCAGGCGGTAGGGTCCGCAGAGAGAAGGCCGTGGAATGTGGAAGAAGACACCACTCCTTCCAGGTGATGTAGAGACACAAGACCCCTGTGCGGGTTGAGCAGCCTGTATGCAGGACCATGGTGAGGGTCGGGGTAGATGCCACGGGCTCACCCTGGCTAGGCAGGGGAACCTGGCGGAACACGGGAACGAGGTGGGAGTCGGCGCCACGGAGGCCACCAGCAGAACCCCAAAACCCAGTGGAAAAGAAAATTGCCCACTGAGAGTGGGTTATAAAGTCTACAATCGCGAGAAAACGTAATCCGAGGAGACAAGACTCCTCAGAGGCCAACTCCTCTCTCAGCCACACACACACTGGCCAGTCCCGTGCCTGTGATATGTCAACGGGGTTTGTGACCTAGACAGGGCACCAGGGAAGACGCATGGGCCCAGACGAGCGCCAGGAAGAGGCGATAACAGGCACCGCACGAGGCCCTACCGTACAACCGCCAGTGTAGGTGAATGTTCTAGCCCCAGGGACTCCCTGCTCTGATGGGCACCTGGTGGGCCACTCTGTGGGTATGAGTGGCAACTGCTCGACTTGGCACTCAGTGGCTGTGTGTCTTGGCCTGTCCTTCGGATCACAGGGGCAGAGCCTGCTCAAAACTCAGTCTCGGAGCAACCCAGGTCCTGCCAGCCTCGTCCAGAACCTCTCCCATCACCCAGGCTGCCCTGGTGGCGAGTGACACTTGCCCAGCTGGGAACGGTTCCGTGGAGGTGATGTGGTTGTGGGAACCGACTGAATGCTGCCCCTGTGACACCTCTTCCCAGTAGGTGGGCTCTCTTCATTTCTTTTTACAAATTGGGGGAAATCCCTCAAGTTTTAGAACGTTCCTCAGATGATCCATGTGGTAGTCGCAAAGCCAGGCTTTGAACCCTGGAAGTGTGATTCCAGAGCACATGTTGTCATTCAACTTTGCAGCCCAGGTTTTTGTTTGTTTTCTTTTTTTGTCTGTTTTGAAGGATAAGAATGCATAAAATCATATTCTACGTCAATTTTAGTCTATACTGAAAGAAATTCACCAGATTATTCCACATAGATAAGAAGACAGTTTCATTGGCCTTCCTGGAATATAAGTAGAAAGAGAATCCATTATTTATCTGCAAGTTAATAATGGAAAAATGTATTGGATGAAAATATGAACAACACAATATGGTCATTGTTAGCATACCAGCTAGGTCCACACTTGCCTACAACTAAATAGAACTCTCCATATTTTTATGCACAAGACAGGAAACACTCCTGTTTGTCAGAATCAAGAAAACTATTACTTTCCTAGGAGTTGGAAGATTCAATATGACACAGGATTTTGGAAGATCCTATCCATGACTTTCATCTTGTTCCTTTGGGATATTTCATTGGCATCTTTTCTCTCTTGGACTGGGATTGTATACCAGGGAAATGGCATGGAAAACCAAATGTCAGAACCAACAGTCAGAGATCAGCAAAAATTTTTTTCTATACTTTTTACTTTTAACAAATCTATTTAAATATTGCATTGCCATAATTAATATACAACACAATTGCTTTTAGACTTCTGCTCACAATATTTATTTAATCATATGTCAGATAAAATTTGGGCTTCCTTTCCAAACAAGGTTGAAATTTGATAAGACACAAAACCATTTTTCTCAGACTCAAATTCTGTTTGGAAAGAGGAGAAATATTTTAAGTCCTTTCAAACCTCTCCAAAATCAGAAATTTCTGCTTCAAGTGATGGCATTCGACTATAGTTCTTTGATATCATTTGAGGAGAGTTTATAAGGAGTAATCTCTTGATTTTGTATGAAAAAATAATCAGCTGGAACCAGTGTTGGACGCAGTTTTTCTACAGGAACTCAGAAAACACATGACCACATGTGAGACTTCTAAAACAATAAATTACTATCATGTTATTCCTTGAGCAATCAGTAATTCTACCCAACCCATGTTATTGTTTTGAAGATGAAATTCAACAATTAGCATGAAAATGAGTAAGTAACATAAAGTGTTTTGTACTATTTTGCATTTGTTTCTTCTTACTCTATACTTTTTTATGATATGTTCTGTTAGACAGTGCCTTTTGTTTTACTGTTTTGGAAACTAGACTGCTATTCAATAGCTCAATTTACATCAAAGGTCTTTATTGCAGTGTTTGGAAGTGAAACCACAGATATTTGTCAACACCAATCACTTTATAACATATTCAGCAACGAATTCTCTCATGTATTTCTCCCTTGTAGTTTCTTGATAACCTACTTTAAGCCAGATGCTTGGCAGGAGATTTTGACACATATTTTCCAAGGGCTTTGTGGTTCATGAACAGGTTCGTTAGCTCTTTCTATTCCTCTTCATCTCCCTCTTCCTTCTGTCTACTTATCATCTATTTACTCTCACCATGGAATATTGTTCAGCCATAAAAAGATGAAATAATGCTTTTTCGGCATCTGGATAGATTTGGAGACCATCATCCTAAGAGAAATAATGTAGAAATGTAAATTAAAAACTAAATTATGCATGGTATCACTTATTAATGCTAAGATAAGAGTCAGCAAAGGAATAAAGAATGGTACCTTGATCATTGGAAACTCTGAAGGAGGAGGGTCAGAAGTAAAAGAGGGTTGAAAACTCATCTATCAGGTACAATGTATGGCTGATGGACAAAACTAGAAATGTTAAAAATAAAAGAATACAATATTTTTTAATGTACAATAAAAAGGACACTAGAAAAAGTTAATTGGGGAAAGAATCTTAAAAATTATACAATCTGGAAGAAAGCAGATACATGTTGAAAAAGGTCAACACCACTTTAAGGAACTGAAGGAAGAGTCTAACAGGCATTCCATTGGAGTCCTGAACAGGGAAGAGATTGATGCAGGAAAAATAATTTGAGGAAATAATGTTTTATATATTTGATGAAGTTGTCAGTTTAGAAACTCAAGAAGCAAATCTTAAACTAGATAAATCCAAAGATACACCTAGATATATTTTTGTAAACTGCTGAACATTCAAGATAGAGAAGAAATATACATGCCACTTTTCCACACAGTGTATGTGAAAAACCAAGGATTTGAATAACTGCAGATTTATTATTAGAAATTATGAATGGAAGACATCATGGAAACACATCTTTAAAGCACAAATGACACAAGTGACACAACATCAGATTGCATTCATGACAGTGGTCGTGTAAGCTTACATTGGAGCAGAAACATATCTATTGCCTAATGACATCATAGATGTTGGCAGGTTGTAACACAAATATTATTCACATGTTTATGGTGATGCCAGTATAAACAAATCTACTGCACAGCCAATCATATATAAGTATTGAACATACAAGTACATGCACTACATAACACTTGATGGTGATTGTAAGTGACTATGTTAATGAGTTATGTATTTACAGTACTATACTTTTACAATTATTTGAAGCATACCTCTTCTACTTATATAACAAAATAAAATACAAAACAGCCTTAACAACAGGTCCTAAAAGAGGTATTCCAGAAAAAGGCATTGTTATCATAGAAGAGGACAACTCCATGTATATTAATTACTGCTGAAGAATTTCCAGTGGGACAAGATACAGAGGAGGGAGATAGTGATATTGGTGACCCTGCCCCTTGTAGGTCTAGGCTAATGTGTGTGTTGGTGTCTTAGTTAAAAAAAATTAAAAGTAAAACCACTAACCATTATAGAGTTTCATCACATTGTAGTCTTCCATTTAATTGTACTAGTTACTGAGGAAAATGTATAGCTGTTATATAGTACCAGAACCAGTTTTTTTCTTTATATTTTCACATACAATTGCCACAGATATATTAGTTCTTTGAGTTGCTTTCAAGCAAAACCTTATTTTAATCACCAATCTCTGATGATCTGATTAATCATGTAAAGAGCAAACATTTTTGTCTATTTTGAAGAGAATCTAAATTCCTTTATAGTTATAGCAGTTTGTAGATTACAATCGACATTTTTAACTGTTGATCCTATTCTCTTTTATTTTCAGAGAGCTCCTCTAAGGCCTTCAATAACTTTGTGCTAAATTTGTCCTAAGTTCATTATACTTCCTTTGACTCCAGTGTCTCGCTCATGTAATTTTTAAAAATCAACTGTGTTGTTTTTATAATGTTTATAATCCACACAACGCCTCAGTTATAATAGTTTTCAAGTATTATTCTTTAACTTCTTTTATATAAAATGAAGAATTGGCATGTATTACATTTATAGGATATACATTCTGTCCACAAACAGTCCTAATTTTTTTAATACTTCTTTTTTTTTTGAGGGGAAAAGTATTACTTTGACAAGGCACCAATCATTTTAGCCAGATAGGCTATATTGTTCTTTATGCAAGAGAAAATGGGTTTAGGTAGCATATTGTGTGCTTGTCTTGATAGTACCTATATAAATCCTTTATGTATTCAAATATTGAATGGCAGATGGTGACAGAATGTTTCAATGCATAATAATTATATTAAATTCATAAAAACATACAGACAAATATTTTACTGGTCAGGTCTGTCTGCGTTGCAAGTAACGTACACGCAATTCACACAGTCTAAGGCAAACAAAACAAGACGTTTCACTGAATTACAAAACTCAGCTTCAATGGGTTTTATGCAAAGTGGATCTAGGTCTCCAGATTATTAAAGTCTTCCTCTCTCTCTCTCTCTCTCTCTCTCTCTCTTTCTCTCTCTTTCTCCTGTCCCTGTCTCAGTCTCTCTCTTCCACCTGCTTTCTTTTCTGTTCTTTAGATAATTTGTTCACTGCAGCAACTTGCAGTCTTGAAAGTCATTGTTTCACTATTCTTGGTGGAAACATAATATTTATTTCCTAATAAATCTGAAAATATCCCAAATTGATTTAGGTTACCA
This sequence comes from Carlito syrichta, assembly GCF_000164805.1. Taxonomy (NCBI): domain Eukaryota; kingdom Metazoa; phylum Chordata; class Mammalia; order Primates; family Tarsiidae; genus Carlito; species Carlito syrichta. The sequence continues at coordinate 30,244 of NW_007259698.1, read as the reverse complement.
GGCAGTAAAATGTGTGGCCTCTTCTGGAAATAGGAAAAGATCTCATACATCTTGAATCACAGGAGGTAACCTGGCATATTAAACATCTTCATTTCATCCATAAGAACATTAAGAAAATTAAAGTGACTGCATATTCACATGGTGGGTCTGGGTACTCAAATTCAAGTTTTCCAATTTTAAAGCGTATCCTTTGTTGTGTTTTTAAAATGTTTGCATAATGGGAATCAAAGATACACTATATTTAAAAGTTATAAAAGGGGCATAGATGAGAATGAATGTAACAATTTTAAAAAACAGGGAGACAGCAGAGATTTGGGGCAAATGTAAAAGTTTTCCAGGGGTGATAACAATGTATGAGTTTGACAAATATATAACACTAGTATAGCATAAGTAGCCTTATAGTCTATACTAGATGATGGAAAAGGGATAGTGTGATCAAAGTTGACAGAAAGCAATGGTCAAAGAATCACTGGGCAACCACACTTCTCTGGGCTTCTTTTATGTGACACTGTACAAGTTATTTCAACCATCTTGTTAACACTTTTCATCGGGAAAATATACTAGGTCACATAATTTTAATTTTTCTCATAATACTTAGAATAAATGAAGACAGCTTGCTGAATTAATCATTTTACATAGATGAATGTATTTAGTCTTCAAAATAACCCCGTTGTATAGACCCATGATGTAGATCCTTGCAACTTAAAGGTAACACTAATCAGCAACTGTTAACAAGTATCATCTGGATATTGCTTTAAAATATAGATGATTGAGCTTCATACTACACAGAGTTTAAAAGGTTTCCATTTGAACAAGATTCTCAGGAGATGAATCTGTGAATTCAGTGTTAAACAGCTCTGATGAATAAACACTGTTAATATTACCATTTTATAGAAATCTAACTGAACAGCTACAGTAGTTTGTCCAAGATCAGTCAATTCAAATGTGATAGAACAAGATCTTAACAAGGGAATATAGCCAGGCTCTTAGCCACTGTTCTGGAATCTATAGTCTGTATGGTTCTGTGAATCTACACAGTGGATACATAGGGAAATTCAGTTGGAAAGAGAAGCAAAGCATAGCAGGGCAGAGGTAAGATCACATTGCATCCTATGAAATTAGCCCTGGCAAAATTGATGTTTTTAAGTTATTAAAAGTGGAGATAATAGCAGAATTCAACTAAGAAATCTTAAAAATAAATGGACAATATAAGAGTAAAAATTTTAAAAGTGTATGAAGATATCTCAAGAATGCTTGCAGTGAGTGATTTTTTTTCCATATGTGACAAGAATGTTAAAATTATTGACTTCATTCTTAAGAGTATGAAGAAAACTCAGAGATTTCTTCTCTAGACTTAAAATACTTTGAAATAATAAAATGTTGCAAAAAATTTACATAGATTTCCATATGCCAACAATACATTGCTTCATTTCAACTCTTTCTTCATACCATAGCTTCATTTTTAAAGTCTAAATCTATTTCTACATGACACCAAAAATCCACTTGTTATTCAATAAGTATATAGTGCTGTGTTTTTTCTATCTATCATGACATAGGTAATAAAACTAGTTG
>NW_007259698.1:0-28652 GCF_000164805.1 Carlito syrichta | reverse complement strand
GAAATGTCATTGTACACCTAACCCTTAACTGTACCCCACAAAACCATAATAAAAAATACTGATTAATGAAAAAAAAAATTATAAATTCATACAAAAACCACAAAATAACAAAAATATTTTTATATCACTTAAACATTTCCTTGCTAATTTAATCTTTCCAATCAACAATATGGGATAGGTATAATTCCCCCATTAAAAATGACCATATCCAAAATCCTTAGTGACTTGATTGCTCAAGGAAGAACATGACTGTAGTTTATTGTTTTTAAAAAGTATGACATGTGATCATGTGTTTTCTGAGTTCCTATAGGAAATCTGGGTCCAATATTTGTCCAGTTTGTTATCTTTTCGAACACACAAAATCAAGAAGTTATTCCTTATTTAACTCTCCTCAACTGATATCAAGGAACAATATTTAAATGCCATCACTTGAAACCATTTCTGCTCCTGCATATATTAGAAAGGACTTATAATTTTTCTCCTCTTTTCAAACAGAATTGGAGTCTTAGCAATAATGTTTTTCATCTTAGCAACTTCAGCCTTATTGAGGATAGAACTCCAAATGTTCTCTGCCATACTATTAAAGAAATATTATGAGCAGAAGGCTAAAAACAATTGTGGGTATGTTAATTATATCAATGTAATTTTTGAACAGATTTTTTAGAGCAAAAACAAAGAAAAAAATTCTTACTGATCTCTCACTCCTGGTTTCTGACTCTTGGTTTTGCATGTCATTTGTCTGGTGCATGACCTGAGAGAGAAAAGAAGCCAGTGAAACATCCCAAAGAAACAAGATTTAAACTAGATGAAGTCATGTGTGGGATTCTCAAAATCGCTTTTGTCATGCTGAAGCTTCCAACACCTAGGAAAATAAAACATGTTTCCTTGGTCCTGGCAGCCAGGAGTCAATGTTTCCTCTCTTGGATATAAAAATGTCGAGAGTTATATTCAGTTGGCAATAAGGTGTGGGGAAGAGTAGACCTAACTGGTATGCTCATAATGATCATGTTGTGCTGATCATATTTGTGTCCAATACATTTCTCCACTATTAACTTTCAAGAAATATTGCTTGCTAGACATATTCCAGGAAGAGTAAGGAAACTGGCTTCTTATCCATGTGGAATAATCTATAGGAGAATTTTTTCAAGGCAGACTAAAATTCATCTAGAGTATGTTCTTATATATTTACACCCTTCAAAGCAGACAAAACAAAACAAACAAACAAACCAAAAAAAACCTGGGCTGCAAAGTTGAATGAGAGAGATATATGGTGTGATGTTACTGTGACAACTGGGAGACTCTGCCCCATATTTTCTGAGGTGACTGCAGCATAACGCTGGCCATGGGTATCTTAGGAGTTAAGTAAAAACCTCCTCCTAGGCAAGCATGAGCTCATCACAGATATGCCACAGTACTAAGTATATAAAGGACTACAGAAAAAGATAAAATAAAATAAAACAACACACAAGTGTACATGACAAGGAGGTCCCCTGGCCAAAATGCGTGCGCTGGAAATGCACTGCCAGGGTTCAAAGTCTGCCTGGGTCCCCACCACATGGATCACCTGAGAAGCGTTCTAAAGCTTAGTGATTTTTAAACAATTTGTAAAAAGAAACGAAGAGACTCCACCTACTGGGAAGAGATGCCATAGGGGCAGCATCCAGACAGGTTGCACAACTGCGTCACCACCTCAGAACCCTTTGCAGCTGAACTCATGACCCTGGAACCAGGATAGCCACGGAGATAGGAGAGGTCCTTGAGAAACCTGATAGACCTGGCTTCCAGCTCCTGGGCTGAGCATTGTGCAGGCTCCACTCCTGTGGCCCAGAGGACAGGCCAGGACACAGCCACTGAGTGACCAGGCTGGGCAGTCTCCACTCATCCCCACAGAGTGGCCTCCCTCTCCAGCATCACCCAGGACTAGAATGTCCACCTGCATTGGCAGTTGGTGGGGCCGCGTGCGGTGCCTGTTGTCACCTCTTCTTGGCACTTGGCGGGGCCCATGCATCCTCCCTGATGCTCTATCTCCATCACAAGCCCCATTGACAAGTCACAAGCGCGGGAGTGGCTAGTAGGTGCTTGGCTGAGAGAGGAGTTGGTTGCTAAGAAGTCTTTTCTCAATGGCTTCCTCTTTCTTCCCAAGCTGTACAGCATGCTCTCAATGGGAAATTTTTTTACTCAGTTGGTTTTTGGGTGCACCACCACCTAGACTCTACATCACCCCAAAGGAGATGTGTCCCCTCTTGCAGGCCACAGGCTCCTCTCTGGGGACCCTACCAACTTAATCCTGGGGTCAAGCCCAGAAGAAGGAACCCATACTGCCCACAGGGAATTCACAGATGAATGGACACTTGACCTCTACAAAGATCCCTCCTCTCAGCTCGAAGTATACCCTCCTGCCTTTCCCATCTGAGCAGGCTGTCAGCCCTGAGAAAGTGACACCATCCAGGCTCTCCAAGGAGATCAAGGAGAGGGTCCATCATAGCAAGAAGGAAGTGTCATTGACATCTAGGCTCCTAGGGACTCAGGGGGATCTCTCTTCCTTGGGATGCAGTTTGAGCTTCTGGAGGGAAACTTTTCTTGCCCATACTCAAAAAAGAACTTGAGTGAGAAGTCCCAGGTGTCCCGATGAGCTCCTTCTGGAAAGAACACACCTATCCTCAGAACACAGCTCTGCATTTGGGACAGATGCAACCATGCTCCCCAACCCAGCCCCAGGCTTCTCTTTGCATAGAGAAGTCCACCAAGGTAATGCTGGAGTATCAGATCTCCAAGCTTGCTGATGCTGCTGATGCTGGAGAAGGAGTTGTGTGGCAACAAGCTGTCAAATATACCACCATGAGCTCTTCCCCACCCAGAGCATAAGCCCTACCAAGGACAAGGTGGATTCCACTTCTACTGCTGCTGCCATGTCCACTGCAACTGTTGTGGGATAGAGGTAACTGCCTCCGCAAACCCAATGTCATTGAATGACTGTTCAGAAAGAGAAAGCTACTTGAGGAAGAACATTGGGTGTAAAAGAAATAGCAAATGCTTGGAGGATAAAATGGAGGCTTTGGAGCATAAAACAGAAACTATGGCAGAGCTAGATCATTCTGAATAGCCATGCAGGAACACTTGATTTGCAGGAATGATTTGCAGGAACAGCTACATCTATCCTACAAGAGTTGCAGTAGAGTTGGCCAGCAGTAGCAGTGGAATCAACCTTGTCCACGGCAGGGCCTGTGACTGGCAGCTCTGGGTGGGGAAGAGCTCATGTTGGAATATCTCATGGCTTCATGCCCTGCATCTCCCTCTCCAGCATCAGCAACATCAGTCAGCCAGAAAGTTGGATACTCCAGCATTTTCTTGGACTTCTATAGCTGCCAAGAGAAGCCTGGGGCCTGATCCAGGAACATGGTTGCATCTGTCCGAAAAGGCAGGACTCCCCCAGCAGAGGGGTGTGCCTGGGATCCTATGTTCTTCCCAGGAGGAGCTCAGTGGGGACACCTGGGCCTTCTCTCCCAAGTTCTTTTTTGCGTAAGGGCAGGGAAGAGTTCCCTCCAGAAGCCCAGTACTGTCTCCCAGGGAACAGAGTTATCCCTGGGTCTCTAGAAGCCTAGATGACAATGACACTTCCTCCTTGCGGATGGACTCTTTTCTTGACCTCCTGCCCTTTGGTGTAAACCTGTTCCAACAGTTTTATAACCTTTTGAGGCTCTCCATGGGCCCTCCCTTGACCTCCTTGGGGAGCCTGGATGGTGTCAGTTTCCTAGGACTGACGACCTGCTCAGGTGGAAAGGCAGGAGAGTATACTTGCCCTGAGAGGAGCGATCCTGCAGAAGTCAAGAGTGCATCCATCAGTGAGTTTCCAGCAGACAGAGTGGGTTCCATCTTTGGGGATTGAACCCAGCTTTCAGGCGGTAGGGTCCGCAGAGAGAAGGCATGTGGAAGAAGACACCACTCCTTCCGGGCGATGTAGAGACACAAGACCCCTACGCGGGTTGAGCAGCCTGTATCCAGGACCACGGTGAGGGTCGGGGTAGATGCCATGGGCTCACCCTGGCTAGGCGGGGGAACCTGGCGGAACACGGGAATGGGTGGGAGTCGGCGCCACGGAGGCCACCGGCAGAACCCCAAAACCCAGTGGATAAGAAAATTGCCCACTGAGAGCGGGTTATAAGTCTGTGATCGCGAGAAAACGTAATATGAGGAGACAAGACTCCTTAGAGGCCAACTCCTTGCTCAGTCACGCACACACCAGCCAGTCCCGTGCCTGTGATATGTCAACGGGGCTCGTGACCAAGACAGGGCACCAGGGAAGGCGCGTGGGCCCAGACGAGCGCCAGGAAGAGGCGACAACAGGCACCGCGCGAGGCCCTACTGTTCAACCGCCAGTGTAGGTGGATGTTCTAGCCCCAGGGACTCCCTGCTCTGCTTTCAGGTGATGGGCGCCAGGTGGGCCACTCTGATGGGATGAGTGGGGACTGCTCGGCTTGGCACTCAGTGGCTGTGTGTCTTGGCCTGTCCTCCGGGTCACAGGGGCAGAGCCTGCTCAAAGCTCAGTCCCGGAGCAACCCAGGTCCTGCCAGGCTCGTCCAGGACCTCTCCCATCACCCTGGCTGCCCTGGTGGCGAGTGACACTTGCCCAGCTGGGAACGGCTCCGTGGAGGTGATGTGGTTGTGGGAACCGACTGGATGCTGCCCCTGTGACACCTCTTCCCAGTAGGCCGGCTCTCTTCATTTCTTTTTACAAATTGGGGGGAATCCCTCAAGTTTTAGAACGTTCCTCAGATGATCCATGTGGTAGTAGCAAAGCCAGGCTTTGAACCCTGGAGGTGTGATTCCAGAATCTGGAATCACAGAGCACATGTTCTCATTCAACTTTGCAGCCCAGGTTTTTGTTTGTTTTCTTTTTTTGTCTGCTTTGAAGGATAAGAATACATAAAATCATATTCTACGTCAATTTTAGTCTATCCTGAAATTCACCAGTAGATTATTCCACATGGATAAGAAGACAGTTTCATTGGCCTTCCTGGAATATAAGTAGAAAGAGAATCCATTATTTATCTGCAAGTTAATAATGGAAAAATGTATTGGATGAAAATATGAACAACACAATATGGTCATTGTGAGCATACCAGCTAGGTACACACTTGCCTACAACTAAATAGAACTCTCCATATTTTTATGCACAAGAGAGGAAACACTCCTGTTTGTCAGGATCAAGAAAAGTATTACTTTCCTAGGAGTTGGAAGATTCAATATGACACAGGATTTTGGAAGATCCTATCCATGACTTTCATCTTGTTCCTTTGGGTTATGTCATTGGCTTCTTTTCTCTCTTGGACTGGGATTGTGTATAGGGAAATGGCATGGAAAACCAAGTGTCAGAACCAAGAGACAGAGATCAGCAAAAATATTTTTCTATGTTTTTTACTTTTAACAAATCTATTTAAAAATTGCATTGCCATAATTAACATACAACACAATTGCTTTTAGCCTTCTGCTCACAATATTTATTTAATCATATGTCAGAGAAAATTTGGGCTTCCTTTCCAAACAAGGCTGAAATTTGATAAGACACAAAATAATTTTTCTCAGACCCAAATTCTGTTTGGAAAGAGGAGAAATATTTTAAGTCCTTTCAAACCTCTCCAAGATCAGAAATTTCTGCTTCAAGTGATGGCATTCGACTATAGTTCTTTGATATCATTTGAGGAGAGTTTATAAGGAATAATCTCTTGATTTTGTATGAAAAAAATAATCAGCTAGAACCAGTGTTGGACCCAGATTTTCTACAGGAACTCAGAAAACACATGATCACATGTGAGACTTCCAAAACAATAAATTACTATCATGTTATTCCTTGAGCAATCAGTCACTAAGGATTTTAAATATGGTAATTTCTAATGGGAAAATTCTACCCATTCCATGTTATTATTTTGAAGATGAAATTCAGCAATTAGCATGAAAATGAGTAAGTAACATAAAATGTTTTGTACTATTTTGTGTTTGTTTCTTCTTACTCTATACTTTTTTATGATATGTTCTGTTAGACAGTGCCTTTTGTTTTACTGTTTTGGAAACCAGACTGTTATTCAATAGCTCAATTTACATCAAAGGTCTTTATTGTAGTGTTTGGAAATGAAACCACAGATATTTGTCAACACCAATCACTTTATAACATATTCAGCAACTAATTCTTTCATGTATTTCTCCTTTGTACTTTGTTGATAACCTACTTTAAGCCAGATGCTTGGCAGCAGATTTTGACACATATTTTCCAGGGGCTTTGTGGTTCATGAACAGGTTCTTTAGCTCCTTCTATTTCTCTTCATCTCCCTCTTCCTTCTGTCTACTTATCATCTATTTATTCTCACCATGGAATATTGTTCAGCCATAAAAAGATGAAATAATGCTTATTCGGCATCTGGATAGATTTGGAGACCATCATCTGAAGAGAAATAATGCAGAAATGGAAATTAAAAACTAAATTCTGCATGGTATCACTTATTAATGGGAGCTAAGATAAGAGTCAGCAAAGGAATAAAGAATGGTACCTTGGACATTGGAGACTCTGAAGGGGGAGGGTCAGAAGTAAAGGAGGTTTGAAAACTCATCTATCGGGTACAATGTATGGCTGATGGACAAAACTAGAAATGTTAAGAACAAAAGAATACAATATTTTTTTAATGTACAATAAAAGGGACACTAGAAAAAGTTAATTGGGGAAAGAATCTTAAAAATTATCCAATCTGGAAGAAAGCAGCAACATGTTGAAAAAGGTCAACACCACTTTAAGGAACTGAAGGAAGAGTCTAACAGGCATTCCATTGGAGTCCTGAACAGGGAAGAGATTGATGCAGGAAAAATAATATGAGGAAATAATATTTCATATATTTGACGAAGTTGTCAGTTTAGAAACTCAAGAAGCAAATCTTAAACTAGATAAATCCAAAGATACACCTACATATATTTTGTAAACTGCTGAACATTCAAGATAGAGAAGAAATATACATGCCACTTTTCAATACAGTGTATGTGAAAAAACAAGGATTTTAATAACTGCAGATTTATTATTAGAAATTATGGATGGAAGACATCATGGAAACACATCTTTAAAGCACAAATGACACATGTGACACAACATCAGATTGCATCCATAACAGTGGTCCTGTAAGCTTACATTGGAGCAGAAACATATCTATTGCCTAGTGACATCATAGATGTTGGGAGATTGTAACACAAATATTATTCACATGTTTGTAGTGATACCAGTATAAACAAATCTGCACAGCCAGTCATATACAAGTATAGAACATACAAGTACATGCACTACATACCACTTGATGGTGATTGTGACTATGTTAATGATTTATGTATTTACTGTACTATACTTTTACAATTATTTGAAATATACCTCTTCTACTTATAGAAAAAAATAAAATACAAAACAGCCTTAACAACAGGTCCTAAAAGAGGTATTCCAGAAAAAGGCATTGTTATCATAGAAGAGGACAGCTCCATGTGTATTAATTACTGCTGAAGCATTTCCAGTGGGACAAGATACAGAGGAGCGAGATAGTGATATTGGTGACTCTGCCCCTTGTAGGTCTAGGCTAATGTGTGTGTTGGTGTCTTAATTTTAAAAAAAATTAAAAGTAAAATCACTAGCCATTATAGAGTTTCATCACATTGTAGTCTTCTATTTAATTGTACTAGTTACTGAGGAAAATATATAGCTGTTATATAGTACCAGAACCAGTTTTTTTCTTCATATTTTCACATACAATTGCCACAGATATATTAGTTCTTTGAGTTGCTTTCAAGCAAAACCTTATTTTAATCACCAATCTCTGATGATCTGATTAATCATGTAAAGAGCAAAAATTTTTGTCTATTTTGAAGAGAATCTAAATTCCTTTATAGTTATAGCAGTTTGTAGATTACAGTCAACATTTTTAACTGTTGTTGATCCTATTCTCTTTTGTTTTCAGAGAGTTCCTCTAAGGCCTTCATTAATTTTGTGCTAAATTTGTCCTAAGTTCATTATACTTCCTTTGACTCCAGTGTCTCATTCATGTAATTTTTAAAAATTAACTGTGTTGTTTTTATAATGTTTATAATCCACACAATGACTCAGTCATAATAGTTTTCAAGTATTCTTTAACTTCTTTTATATAAAATGAAGAATTGGCATGTATTACATATATAGGATATACATTCTGTCCACAAACAGTCCTAAATTTTTTTTAATACTTCTTTTTTTTTGAGGGGAAAAGTATTATTTTGACAAGGCACCAATCATTTCAGCCAGGTAGGCTATATTGTTCTTCATGCAAGAGAAAATGGGTTTAGGTAGCATATTGTGTGTTTGTCTTGATAGTACCTGTATAAATCCTTTATGTATTTTTTGTGGATATTTAAATCTGGGCATGAAAACAGTTTATGAAAAACAAAATACAGAAAAATGATTTTTAAAATATTGAATGGCAGATGGTGACAGAATGTTTCAATGCATAATAATTATATTAAATTCATAAAAACATGCAGACAAATATTTTACTGGTCAGGTCTGTCTGCCTCGCAAGTAACATACACGCAATTCAAAACTCTAAGGCAAAGAAAACAAGACATTTAACTGAATTACAAAACTCAGCTTCAATGGGTTTTATGCAAAGTGGATCTAGGTCTCCAGATTATTAAAGTCTCTCTCTCTCTCTCTCTCTCTCTCTCTCTCTCTTTCTCCTGTCCCTGTCTCAGTCTCTCTCTTCCACTTGCTACCTGCTTTCTTTTCTGTTCTTTAGATAATTTGATCACTGCAGCAACTTGCAGTCTTGAAAGTCATTGTTTCACTATTCTTGGTGGAAACATAATATTTCTTTCCTAATAACTTTGAAAATATCCCAAATTGATTTAGTTTACCAGGCAGTGAAATGTGTGGCCTCTTCTGGAAATAGGCAAAGATCTCATACGTCTTGAATCACAAGAGGTAACCTGGCATATTTAACATCTTCATTTCATCCATAAGAACATTAAGAAAATTAAAGTGACTGCATATTCACATGGAGGGTCTGGATACTCAAATTCAAGTTTTCCAATTCTAAGGCCTATCCTTTGTTGTGTTTTTAAAATGTATGCATAATGGAAATCAAAGATACACTATATTTAAAAGTTATAAAAGGGGCATAGATGAGAATGAATGTAACAATTTTAAAAAGCAGGGAGACAGCAGAGATTTGGGGCAAATGTAAAAGGTTTCCCAGGGGTGATAACAATGTATGAGTTTGACAAATATATAACACTAGTATAGCGTAAGTAGCCTTATAGTCTATACTAGATGATGGAAAAGGGATAGTGTGATCAAAGTTGACAGAAAGCAATGGTCAAAGAATCACTGGGCAACCACACTTCTCTGGGCTTCTTTTATGTGACACTGTACAAGTTATTTCAACCATCTTGTTAACACTTTTCATCGGGAAAATATACTAGGTCACATAATTTTAATTTTTCTCATAATACTTATAATAAATGAAGACAGTTTGCTGAATTAATCATTTTACATAGATGAATGTATTTAGTCTTCAAAATAACCCCGTTGTATAGACCCATGATGTAGACCCTTGCAACTTAAAGGTAACACTAATCAGCAACTTTTAACAAGTATCATCTGGATATTGCTTTAAAATATAGATGATTGAGCTTCATACTACACAGAGTTTAAAATTTTACTATTTGAACAAGATTCTCAGGAGATGAATCTGTGAATTCAGTCTTAAGCAGCTCTGATGATTAAACACTATTAATATTACCATTTTATACAAATCTAACTGAACAGCTATAGTAGTTTGTCCAAGATCAGTCAGTTCAAATGTGATAGAACAAGATTTTAGCAAGGGAATATGGCCAGGCTCTTAGCCACTGTTCTGGAATCTATAGTCTGTATGATTCTGTGAATCTACACAGTGGATACATAGGGAAATTCAGTTGGAAAGAGAAGCAAAGCATAGCAGGGCAGAGGTAAAATCACATTGCATCCTATGAAATTAGCCCTGGCAAAATTGATGTTTTTAAGTTATTAAAAGTGGAGACAATAGCAGAATTCAACTAGAAATCTTAAAAATAAATGGACAATAAAAGAGTAAAAATTTTAAAAGTGTATGAAGATATCTCAAGAATGCTTGCACTGAGTGATTTTTTCCATATGTGACAAGAATGTTAAAATTATTGACTTCATTCTTAAGAGTATGAAGAAAACTCAGAGATTTCTCCTCTAGACTTAAAATACTTTGAAATAATAAAATGTTGCAAAAAATTTACATAGATTTCCATATGCCAACAATACATTGCTTCATTTCAACTCTTTCTTCATACCATAGCTTCATTTTTTTTTTTTTGAGTTGGAGTCTCACTCTGTTGCCAAGACTGGAGTACAGTGTCCGCTCCTGGCCACCGCAGCCTCGACCTGCTGGGTTCTGGTGATCCTTCTGCCTCAGCCTTCCAAGTAGCCGGAATTACAGGCATGCGCTACCACACCCAGCTGATTTTTTGATTTATTGTAGAGATGAGGTCTCGCTGCCCAGGCGGGTCTCGAACCCACGGGCTCAGGCAATCCACTCACCTCAGCCTCCCAAATGTGTGGGATTACAGGCTGAGCCACCGAGCCCGGCTTGTAGCTTCATTTTTAAAGTCTAAATCTATTTCTACATGACACCAAAAATCCACTTGTTATTCAATAAGTATATAGTGCTGTGTTTTTTTATCTATCATGACATAGGTAATAAAACTAGTTGCTTAAATTAATTGACTGAATCTTAGTGCAAGATCATCATCCCAGAAGCAGTGGTTTCTTCTCAGTCTTATACTAACCTTTGTCCTGCATTTAGATCAATGAGGGTGACTTCCATGTAGGAGGCTGGCATGAGACTATTTGGTTTCCATTTCTTTTTTTCTTACCACATACCAGTCCTGAATTAGCCACTAATGATTTGGAGTTTTGTTTTGGAGATACCCAGAGAAATTAGTTTTCTAGAAACAGTATTAGTACACTTTAAACAATTTCATTTATCCTATAGAATGTCAGAGAACAAATTTTAACTATATTTTAATATGTTCTACTGTTTATAGATAATAGTGGTCCACACTCCTCCATTGAATCCTGGTTTCATGTTTCTGATAATAACACAGACAAAGATATTAACACCAAGCCATAATTAATCTGCTTTTTAAATCTTTACACAAATATATTATCTCTTCAATATTAGTAATAGGAATGGAATATTTCTGGAAATTCTGAAACAGAATGCCTTTCACAGATTCAGGTCTTCTTTCAAAAGAAGCAGCATTCATTTCCTTGTTTGAGTTCTTGAGCAATGACTATCAACCTAAATTTTAATAACTCATTGGGTTCTTAAAAATGTCTATGCCTGATTTCAGAGACTAACTCATAAATACATAGCTGGGGCTTATTTTTTAAAAGTTCTCCAAGTGATACTCATGTGTGTTTGTAGGGATATAAATTCCCCTATTAATACAGCTTTCAAGTGATCCTAGAGATTTTGGTAAGATGTTTCTTCATTTTCATTTGTTTCGAGGTATGTTTTGATCTCTGTTTTGATTTCATCATTGACCCAGGAGTTGTTTAGCATCATGATGTTTAGTGTCCATGTCTTTGTGGGTTTTGGGGGGACCTTGTTGGTATCAATGTTTATTTTTATTCCACTGTGGTCCAAGAAGGTGCATGGTAGAATTTCAGTCCTTTTAAATTTGCTTATGCTTGATTTATGTCCAATTATGTGGTCAATCTTAGAATACGTTCCATGAAGTGATGAGTAGAATGTATATTCTGTGGTCTTTGGATGGAGTGTTCTGTAGGTATCAATTAAGTCCATTTGGTCCAGAATCTCATTGAGGTTCTGGATCTCCTTGCTGATTTTTTGTCCCGATGATCTGTCTAGGGTTGTGAGTGGGGTATTAAAGTCCCCAGTTATGATGGTGTTAGAGTCAATATCTTTCTTTAGTTTTCCTAGAAGTTGGTTTATGAAAGTTGGCACACCTATGTTGGGTGCATATATGTTTAGGATAGATATTTCTTGTTGATGGAGTGAACCTTTTATCATTATGTAGTGGCCCTCTGTATCTTTTTAAGTTTTTGATAGCTTAAATGGTATTTTGTCTGAAATTAGGATCGCGACTCCTCCTTTCTTTTGTGTTCCATTCACCTGGAAATTTCTTTCCCATCCTCTTACTTTGAGTCTGTGTATGTCCTTTCTTGTGAGATAGGTCTCTTAAAGGCAGTATATTGTTCCTGGTGGTATTTTATCCATTTTGCCATTCTATGTTTTTTCAGTAGTGTGTTTAGTCCATTCACATTCAGGCTAATTATTGAAAGGTGAGATTTTGTCCGTATCATAGAGTTCTTATAGGGTTGTTGTTCTTCCACTTGGTTTTTTTTTTGTTGTTCTTCTTTGGGTTTTGGGGTTGTTTCATGTATATTTTATTCTTTTCCCTGTACTCTTGTGAAGAACATTGTTCTTTTTCCTTTTCTACTGTGCTTAGTACTTTCTTAAGTGTTTCATGTAGAGATGGTTTGGTGGCAGTATAAGTTCTTAGGGATTGGCTATCTGGGAAAGATTTTAATTCTCCCTCACTGATGAAGCTTAGTTTGGCCAGGTAGGTTATTCTTGATTGAAATTGTTTATCTTTTAGGACTTTGAAGTTAGGGCTCCAAGCTCTCCTAGCCTGCAGGGTTTCTGTAGATAAATCTGCTCCTATTCTGATTGGTCTTCTATGGTAGGTGATCTGGCCTTTTTCTCCTGCTGTCTTTCGGGTTTTTTATTTTATGCCTACTTTGTTTAGGTGAATTATTATGTATCTAGGAGTTGGTCTTCTCATTTGTTGTCTTGCAGGGGTTCTCTGAATCTCTTGTGTTTCAATTTTTGCATCACTGATTAGATAAGGGAAGTTTTCTTGAATTATCTCATGGAAAGTTTGTTTCAGTGTGGTCTCTGTCTCTCTTTCTGCCTCAGGAAGTCCAAGTACTCTTAGGTTAGGCCTCTTGAGGTAATCGCTCATCTCTTGAAGGTTTTGTTCTGTCTTTTTGAGCTTGTTTTCTGTATTTTTAAGAGTTTGGGTTATTTCTATATTTTGATCCTCAAGCTCTGAGATTCTTTCTTATGCTTGGGTAATTCTGTTTTCCATGCTTATCAGTTTGTTATTTATTTCATTCCCAGTATTCTTCATTACTATCTCAGATATCAGCTCCTTCCTAGTTTCTTCTTGTGTCTTCTCAATTCTTTTTAATCTCTCCATTATTGTCTTGATATCTACGTTTGTAGTTTGAGACCCTTCATTCTGGGGGCTCTTCATTGTTTGCATTCCAAAGTTAGTTTTCTCAGTGTCTGCCCTCTCAGGGGTCTGGGAGGTACCCATACTCTTCTTTTGGTCTTTTTTCATTTGTGTAGATTTTTCTCTCTCTCCCCCTTTCCCTCCCCTTCTTTAATTCTGTATTTAAGGGAAGGTGGGGTTGCTTTTATTTCTCTTCTGCTATATCCTGTTCTTCCTTATGAGGGTCTTCTGGCTTTGTTCACTTTTCAAGTTGGAGCATAGGCTGCAATCTGTACTTTTTGCAGTTTTGAGGTTTAATTGAGAGGGAAGCTGTGGTTCAGAATGCTGATTCTAGCATCCATGAACAGGTGTATGAGCACACTGGAACCTACAATCTGCCTTACAATCTGTCCATTCAGCAATATGTAGTCTTGGTCCCTAGATTAAAAAGGGGGGTATAAAATAGGAAAATAATGGAGGAAGGGGGTGTCAATAGGGGGTTAGAAAGAGAGAAGAGTGAAAGGGAAAACAGATATACATACCAACTAGCAGGTGAGAAAGAGACACAAGGTCGGGAAGAAGTGAAGAAAGACACATAAGAAAGATTCCCTAAAGAGTACTGATAGCTACACAGAGACAGGCCAATAAAATCAAGAAACAGTGTAAGTTAGAAGGCAAACAACAAACATGATCAAAACCAATAGTTATAATGATAAAATCATAAGTCAAAATAAGCAATCAGACTAAAGTCACTTCTCTGATCTCTGATTCCAGCCTCTCCCCTTTGTTTTTCATTGCAGTGTAGGGGTGGGGCTTTGTCTCCTGTTTTGCACCATTGCCTTAGGAACTGAGGTAAAGTTTGTTGATAGTTGGGTGGGGCAATGGAAGTCTCTGCCTGGAGAATGGCGAGGTAGTTTATGCAGATCTGTTTTTCTCCACTTGTCTGGGTCCCCCAGCTTTGGGTCTTGTGCTGAGTTCATCAACCAGGGTGGGCCCAGCGTTGCAGAGCCCCAAAGCTCCAAAGGGCAGGTGGTGAGTGGCAAGAGTGGCCCTGGGCCCCGTTCAGGGTACTTTAGCCAGGAATGGGACCGGTGTCTCTGAGGGGCACCCAGAGCCTCCCTGAGTGACCAGTGGCTTGGTGCTGGGTGCTGGGCTGGAGACAAAGTAGCCAGGGAGAGAGCTGGGAGGGGGCTGGGACCTGAGACTCCCATGCACACAGTGGAACAGCAGCAGCAGGGGGCCATAATATCTGGCCCTGCATGGGACAGAAGGTCCCTGGGCCTCGCACCAGCACAGCTGGTGGTGGGCTGGGGGATGGGGGAAGAGAAGTAAGAATCTTTTTGGGAACTCACTTTCAGAGAATCTCACAAGCTCACCCATGCCATCACCATCTTGTTCCCATCCCTCACTCATGTTATTTTTCAATATCAACTGCGTTGTTTTTATAATGTTTATGATCTATGCAATGCCTCAGTTATAATAATTTTCAAGTACTATTCTTTAACTACTTTTATATAAAATGAAAAATAGGCATGTATTACATATATAGTATATACATTAAGTCCACAAACTGTCCTAAAGTTTATTTTAATTCTTTTGTTTTTTTTTTTGGAGGAGAAAAGTATTACTTTGGCAAAGCACCAATCACCAGGTAGGCTATATTGTTCTCAATGCAAGAGAAAATGGGTTTAGGTATTATACTGTGTGTTTGTCTTGATATACCTGTATAAATCCTGTATGTATTTTTGTGGATATTTAAATCTGGACATGAAAACAGTTTATGAAAAACAAAATAGAGAAAAATGATAAAAATATTGATTGGCAGATGCTGACAGAATGTTTCAATACACAATAATTACGTTAAGCTCATAAAAACATTCAGACAAACATTTTACTGGTCAGTTCTGTCTGCATTGCAAGTGACATACGCCCAATTCAAACACTCTGAGACAAACAGAACAAGATATTTCACTGAAGTACAAGACTCAGCTTCAATGGGTTTTATGCAAAGTGGATCTAGGTATCAAGATTATTAAAATCAGCCTCTCTCTCTCTCTCTCTCTCTCTCTCTGTCTGTCTCTTTCCTGTCTCTGTGTTTCAGTGTCTCTCTTCCACCAGCTTTCTTTTCAATTCTTCAGATAATTTGAACACAGCAGCAAATGGCAGTCTTGCACTTCATTGTTTCACTATTCTTGGTGGAAACATAGTGTTTCTTTCCTGATAACTTTGAAAATATACCAAATTAATTTAGTTTGCCAGGCAGTGAAATGCGTGGCCTCTATCAGAACTAGACAAAGATCTCATACATCTTTAATCATAGGAGATAACCTGGCATATTGAACATCTTCATTTATCCATAAGAGCATTAAGAAAATTAAAGTGACCATGCATATTCATATGGTGAGCCTAGGTAATCAAATTCAAGTTTTTCAATTCTAAATCTTATCCTTTATTGTGTTTTTGTTGTACACATGAGGGAAATCAAAGCTACACTATATTTAAAAGCTATAAAAGGGGCATGGATGAGAAAAATTGTAACAATTAAAAAAAGCAGGGAGACAACAGAGATTTGGGGCAAGTGTGAAAGGATTCCCAGGGGTGATAACAATGTATGAGTTTGACAAATATATATTGCTAGTCTAGCATAAGTTGCATTAGAATCTATTCTAGAGATGGAACAGGGATAGTGTGATCAGTCAATCGAAAGCAATGGCCAAAGAACCATTGGAGCAACCGAATTTCTCTGGGCTTCTTTTATGTGACATTGTACAAATTATTTCAACCATCTTGTTAATACATTTCATCTGGAAAATAAATATACTAGGTCACATAATTTTAATTTTTCTTATAATACATATAATAAATGAAGCTTACGTGCTATATGAAATTCACTGAATTAATCATTTTACATTAATGAATGTATTTATTCTTCAAAATAACCCCGTTGTACAGGCCCCATGATGAAGACCCTAGCAACTTAAAGGTGACACTAATGAGCTACTTTTAACAAGAACAGGTATATAGACCCACGGAACAGTATAGAAATTCTGGAAGCAAAGTCTCAATTTCTCAACCAACTCATCTTTGACAAAGCCACCACCAACAACCACTGGGGCAAGGAGAACCTATTCAGTAAATAGTTCTTGGAAAACTGACTGACCACATGCAGAAGATTGAAACAGAACCCCTACCTATCACCATATACAAAAATTAACTCCAAATGGAACAAAGACCTAAACTTAAAACTTCAAACTATAAGAATCTTAGAAAATGCAGGAGATAACCTTATGGTAATTGGAACTGGGAACCAATTCCTAATCAGAACCCTAAGTGCCCATATCATAAAAAATAAGATAGGCTAGTGGGACCTCATCAAACTGACAAGCTTCTGCAAAGCAAAGGAATCCATCAAGAGAGCAGGGAAACAGCCCACAGAATGGGAAAAAATGTTTGCCAACTGTATATCTGACAAAGGTCTAACATCTAGGATCTACAAGGAATTCAAACGTGCTGAAAAGAAAAAAACAAACAGCCCCATTAAAAAGTGGGCAAAAATCATGAGTAGACACTTCTCAAAAGAAGATATATGAGCAGCCAAAAGACACATTAAAAAGTACTCAGCCTCTCTAATCACCAAAGAAATGCAAATCAAAACCTCATTGAGATTCCACCTAACACCAGTAAGTATGCCATCATTAATAAAACATACAACAGATGCTGATGAGGATGTGGAGAAACAGGAACACTTGTACACCGCTGGTGGGAATGCAAACTAGTGCAACATTTTGAAAGACAGGGTGGCAATTTCTGAAAGAACTAGAAATTGACCTTTCATATGACCCAGCAATTTACCTATTGGGAATATACCCAGAGGAACTCAAATCATTCTACAAAAAAAGACACCTGCACACTCATATTTGTTGCAGCTCTATTCTCAATAAAAAAAACATGGAACCAACCATGCTGCCCATCAAAGCTAGACCAGAGTACCATATGTTCTCACTCATAAGCGGACCTTGAACAATTATGATAACACTATAAGAAAGGAACTGGCAGTAGTGGGAAACTGCCAGGGGAGGGAGGGACACATCTCATCAACAAGGATACCTGCATAATCAATATTTGTATACCGAACCCTGTATTGTACCCCACATTTTAAAAATAAACTATAAATAAAAATAAAAGCAAAAAAAAAAAAGAAAATGCTTTCATACTGCTTTCAATGTGTATGTGGTTTAAGTTAAGTACACTTACAAGAGTTAAAAAGTTAAAAAATTAGCCGGGGTCAGTGGCTCAGCCTGTAATCCCACACCTTTGGGGGGCTGAGGTGAGTGGATTGCCAGAGACCGCCTGGGCAGTGAGACCTCATCTGTACAATAAATAAAAAAATCAGCCAGGCATGGTAGTGCATGCCTGTAATTCTGGCTACTCGGATGGAAGGATCACCTGAGCCCAGCAGGTCAAGACTGCGGTGGCCGGGAGTGGCCACTGCACTGCAGTCTGGGTGACAGAGTGAGACTCCGACTCAAAAAAAAAGAAAAAAAGTTAAAAAATTATGAAGTAAAAACCAGCAGTAAGTGAAGGTATATTCATTATTTAAGATCGAAAAGTATTTTTTATACATTTATAAATTTGATATAGCCTAAGTACAGTATTTATAAGTCTACAGACGACTCATCCAGTTCAACTTCTAGTCCCAAAAGCTTCATTCATAGTAAATGCTCTCTACTAGTGTACCATTTTTATCTTTAATAACATATTATATACTGGACCTTTTCTATGTTAAAGTATGTTTAGATACACAAATACTTAACATTGTGTTACCATTACCTGCACTAATCAGTACCTGCTGTTCAGATTTGTAGCCAAAACAAGAAGCTGCACCATAAAGCCTGGTTGAGTAGTAGTCTCTACTGTCTACGTTTTCCTCCTTACTCTCTATCATATTCACACAATGACGAGATCACCTAACAACACAATTCCCAGAAGGTATTCTTGTGGTTAAGCTACACACAACTATATCTAAATAAGAGTACTTTCAATTGTATATTGCATACTCAGCAAAAATATCGATCAGCATTGGCATTAAAATAGGCATTTTCCAGCGAAGGAAACCTAAGAGAACTAGCTACCAGCAGAGGTGTTCTTACAAAAAAAAATACTAAAGGAAGTTTTTCAGACTGTAACAATTTTATACTGAGGACAATTTAGTATGCTAGCAATGAAGAAAGAGCACTAGAAATGATCAGTCTCTTATGAATATATACTGGATTACTTTTCTTCTCTTAAGTTTCAAAAAAGTTGCATGACTGTAAGAAGCAAAACCTGTCAAGTTGCCTGTATGAGGGTAGATACAGTATATATAGACAAAATATACAAGTCAAGTATAGCATAAAATTTAAGTAGGTTTTGGGGTTTAATTTGAAAAGATAACATAACCTCTAAAAAGACTGTGAAAAGAAGTGTACTTGTTTATGCAGTTATAGATAGATAAAAATATCTAGGTTTACATATAGTTTATATTTACATATCTATATCTGTATATATGCATGTATGGTGGGTGAACCAAAAAAAATCCAAAATAATGTTTTGGAGGCCAGGCCCCTTGTATTATACTTGGAATTTGTTCCTCTAGATCAAGCAGTCAACCTAAGTTTTTATCTGAAAGTCTAGAGAAGGTTGAGTCACAATTTGTGAATAAACTTTCTGAATTGTGGCAAATAGGTGACTGGTTCTTCCACCAAGACAATGCACTTGCCCACACTGCCCTGAGTGTTCAGCAGTTTTTAACCAAAACCTGCATGACCCCCATATCTCACCCTCCCTATTTACCTAATCCTGTGCAGAAAGATTTTCTTTTTGTTTGTTTGTTTCCCTGAATGAAAAAAGTCCTCAAAGTGAAACATTTTGCCAATGTAGAAGTAAAACAAGCAAAACAGCCAAAGAATTAGAAGGCATAAAATTTTACAAGTTCAAAATGTTTTTGAGGAGTTAAAAAAAAGCATCTAGTTAGTTGTATTGCATTTAACAGAGAGTACTTTGAAGGTGACTGATTTAAACATGTAAAAATAAATTGACAATTTTTTATAATTCCAGTTTTTTAATCTCATCTATTATGTATTTATATTAATGTTTAAAGTAATCACTAAAATATAATTAATGACATGCAGTCAAAATTCCAAGGAGAGATTAAAATGAAGTACTAAAACACTTTCAAATCGTTTTTTTTTTTTTTGGTTTGTTTTTTGTTTTGTTTCGGTTTTTTTTAACTGTCATTGTTTATTACTTTTTTGGCTACATTCTCTACAATTTCAGCAGCATTTTAAATAGACAATGTATCTATGTACAATGAAAAAAACAAAATGGCTTGCAATATCAGAAATAAGAGCCACAGTTTAGCTGTATAATATGAAGGAGAATCTGTGGTAGTAAGTGTAGCCTCCTTTTTCTGAAACATGGAAAACTTACATGTAAGTATCAGCATTATTAATGTGACAATAAAGAAAAAAAATTCTTACAGGAGTGAAATACAGCATCCTGAAAAATATTGATTTCTACCATACAAGGCAGTTAGAAAATGTTCACATTTTAACAAATCTGTACAAACCACAAGAAACTTGTTTAGGGGACTATCATCCCACCTTGTGGATAAGAACTTTCTAGAAATGTAGAATAACTATGAACAGTTTATAAATCTAGTATCTATGTGCTCCACAGCCCTAGAACCCAATAAACTGATTTAGAGAACTCATATGTCCAATGTGGATCATATATACATGCCTTGATTGTTAATGAATGCCTGCTTGTAAATCTCTCTATGATGTACAGACAACTTGCACCTTCAAGGAGATCATTCGAGTTTTTAGCCAAGAAGCAACATCATTTAGCAGCAATTAGAGTGCCTTCAAGAAAACTTTAAAAAAATACAATATCCAATTAGAAACGCCTTATTTTAAACATTTGTTTTATTTTAAACAAGAATAATTATTTTAAACAAGAATAAGCTGCTGAAATTTAGTAATTAAAGTATGACATCTGTACAACAATTTACTATAGAGCTAGAAAGGAATTTATCATTATCCTGCATAGAACTGGTCTGCATTTGGTTACATACTGTTACTTGTTTTGATGAACAAGGCCTGGTAACAAAAGAAAAATACCTGTTATCAATTCTACCATGTTGAAAACACTGGCAACATTACAATTTAGTGAATTCAGCTGATTTCAAAACAAGCAGCTCATTTTGTCAAAGGTGTAGATATCTAGAAATAATAGCTCTCTCTTTAATATAACCAGTGAAAAAAGCGAACATGTGATTTCGAGGTACAACTTGGTAAAAGCCAGAACAGGCAAATGACAAATGCTAACTTTGTCCAAAGATTCTAACTCTCACATTCTATTACTATAAAACACAACTGTCACTGTCATTCAGTCCTTACTTTGGTTTTAGCACATTTACTGCCAAATGCTGAAGAATGTATCCAGGCACTGTAGTTCTTGTGTTATAAATATGTCTCATATTTTTTCCATGTGGTTTTAAATAACGAAAAACTACCCTTCATATTAGATCTCTCTAGTAACAACCAAATGTATTTAAGTATTATAAACATTATTTACAATGTTCCCCCAAATAAACAAACAAAAAATTTTTTCTTCTATTTTAACATGGTATTCCTGTTTCTGTGCAATAGGCAGTCATCTTTCACTGCTCAGGGTTATAGTCAAAAGTGTGCATTTATTCATTGTCCATGATCTGCTCTCATACAAATGACTCTATGAAGAACTTCAGTTCACAAGCAGTTCTTAACCATGTTCTGTGTAAAAAAAAGAAAACAAAAACACTCAAATGCTCTCAGACTCAAGTGTACATCCGGAAGCAATTCAAAGATAGCATGCCAACCTTGGAGGAAAGTCAGTGAGTAATTATGCTTGAAGAAGGAGGTGTAGGGAATGCTGTCAACCCAGTCATGTGTAAGTTTCCTGAAGAATTTGATCTTCTCATGTGCAGGAGAAGGTATGGGTCTCAAATCGTTTTTAAAAGGCAGGGGAAAAAAACAGAAATTATTGAGGACAAACAGAAACATAACAGAATGAAAGCCCTAAATTCAACCCTGTCAGTATTTATAGTAAATATAGATAGCCTAAGCATACCAATTAAAAGAGATAATTTGTCAGATTACATTTTTTAAAGATAACTAGTTCTATTCTGACAAAAAATACAATTTATATTTAATAGTTTAAAAGGGTGAGAAAGTATCGGCCATGCGTACCTGCTGAATCTGTTTAAACTGCTGTAACAAAAGCAATATAAACCAGGTGGCATATGAACAACCAATATTTATTTCTTATAGTTCTGAAGACTAGGAATTACAAGAACAAGGTGCTGGCAGATTCCATGTCTGGTGAGAATTTGTTCCTCATAGGTGGCAGCTTCTCCCTACAACTTTGTATGTTGCTTCACATGCAATAGTTCACTGTATCCATGGTTTCATTTTCTGTGGTTTCAGTTTTAATTTGCATACCATTCTGAGTAACATGACGAACGCGTTTGCCATGAGCTTGACTCATCCTTGTGTCTGCAAACCCCACATTGTTCAAGTTGACTGCCCATTAGTTGCTACATAGTCATCGGTTTTATCAGTTAGACTGTCATGGTACTGCAGTGCTTTGTGTCCACATAACACTTATTTGATATTGTACTGCTCTTCAAGTGCAAGGAAAGTGATGCTGGCAATTCGGATATGCCAAAGAGGAGCCTTGAAGTGCTTCCTTTAAGTGAAAAAATAAAAGTTCTCGACTTACTAAGGGAAAAAAAATTGTAGGCTGAGCTTGCATAGACCTAGAATAAGTAAGAACAAATCCTGTGTCTGTGAAATAGTGGAGATGGAAAAAGAACTTTGTGCTAGCTTTGCTGTTGCACCTCAAGCCGTCAAAGGATATAGTACTATCTGAAGTTTCAGTCATTTGCTGAGGGTCCTGGAACACATTCTCTATAAATAAATGGGATAAATGGGGAATACCAAGTGGAAGGGTGAACAAGGACATTCTTCAGGCTGTAAACAAATTATGTCAGAGGAGAATGTAGTATGTCAGCAATGATGGGAAAGCAAGAGAATTGGTCAGGATTTGGGAGAATACATACAGGATTATTTTTCCCCTAAGTTTAAAAATATATATATGAAAGTAAAAACCAAAAATTGTAACACTGTCTGTATGTAGAGGGAGATTTCCTCTCTTAGACCACTTTTTAAAAAGGCACTAAAGTCATTTATAATGGTGCTGAAAGGTCCAACCTCTTAATACTATAGCGCTGGGGATTAATTTTCATACAATGAATTTTGAGGGAAGACAAACATTCACACCAGAAAGATTTGCCGCTGGTTCCACCAAAAATTCCCCCTTCTCACACATGAAATACATCCATTTTATCCCAATAGCGCCAAAAATCTTAACTAGTTCCTGCATTAACTTTATAATGAAGTTCAAGGTCTCATCAAAATCAAATCTGAAACAAACTCATAGTAGGATTCATCCTCAGACAAATGACTCTTCAACTGTGAACTTATAAAGTCAAACATGCAATACACTTCCAAAACACAAGGATGGGACAGAAATAGAAGAGACATTCCCATTCCAAAAGGGGAGAAACAGGAAAGAAAGGAGGAATGGCAGATCCCAGTCAAACCCAAACCCAACAAGGCAAACAACACGAAATCTTAAGAACCTAGAATGATTTTCTTTGACTCAATGGTTTGCAATCTAGACATACTGAGGTGAGGGTTAAACCCCCAAGCCTGGGGAAGCCATGCTCTTGTGGCTTTGGACAGGTTCCTTGTGGAGACTCTGAGGAACAATCTGTTCCTTGCCTCTCTCCTTGCTTCTAGTAGTTGCCAGGAGTCATTGGTGCTTCTTGGCTCATAGGCATATCATTCCAGTTTCTGTGTCTTTATATGGTCTTCTTCCTAAGTGCCTGTGCCTTCACATTTGCCATCCCCTGTGCCTGTCTCTATTCCCAAATCTTCCTCTTCTTCTAAGGACACCAGTCATTGGATTAGGGTCCATTGTGGTAATCCAGTATGATCTCATCTTAACTTTATTACATTGCAAAGACTGAATTTGTAGGTAATGGGGGTTAGGATTTTGAACATTTCTTTTGAGATGAGACAGTTCTACTCACAATAGAAGGAAACTGGGTGGAGCAAAAATAATATTCACTATAGTCTGAAAAACAGCACATCCACCTTTTTCCTCCAGTTTTTCTACTAATTCTTTGAAACCAACAGGACATTTTTATTCCCTTTCAGGCTTTAGTGTCATTATCTGTAAAAGTAAGAATATGAACCACATGATTTCTAGAGTCATTTTTATAAAACTCTGTGATTCTTCACTACATTGTTATTGGCAATTCTCTATCATACTTTTGAAATACAAAAATATGTAAATACAAGTTTAATGAATGGTTTCAACTTTAGTCAATTTATAATTTCCAGAGAAATTTCAAATTAATTCTTCTTGAATTAGAGTTATAAAACCACTAACCATTATAGAGTTTCATCACTTTGTAGTCATCTATTAAGTTATACCAGATACTCAGGAAAATGCATCATTGTTACATAATACCAGGACATGTTATTTTTTTCTTTAAATATTTCACATATAATCACCAGGGTTCCCTTAAAGTTGCTTTTAAGTAAATCCTTGTTTTAATCAACTATCTCCGATGGTCTGATTAATCACGTAAAGGATGAATAGTTCTGTCTATTTTGGCAAGAATCTAAATCCTCTTATCCATTATTGCTGTCTGTAGATTATAATCAACATTTTAATTGTTGTCAATCCTGTTCTCTTTTTGGTGTCAGATAATTCATATAAAGTCTTCAAGAATTTTATGCTAAATTTCTCCTTAGTTCATTATACTTCCTTGACTCCACTGTCTCACTCATGTAATTGTTAAAAAAATTGAATTGTCTTTATATTGTTTATAATCTGTACAAAGCCTCAGTTATAGTCCTTTTCAAGCACTATTCTTTAACTTCTTTTATATACAATGAAAAAATAGGCATGTATTCATATATAGGCTATCAATTCTGTCCATGCACATATCCAAAATTATTAAGACTTTTTTTCTTTTTTGTAGGGGAAAAGTACTACTTTAATAAAACACCAATCATTTTAGACAGGTGAGTTATGTTGTTCTGCATGTGAGAGCAAATGGATTTAGATTATAATATTATATTTTGGCTTTTATATTATCTGCATAATTCCTTTATGTATTTTCTGAGGATATTTAAATCTGAACATGAAAAGGATTATAAAATAAGAAAATTAATTCCAGCAAGATGGCAATGGGGCAGCCTGGTCTATGAGACCCTCTGCAAAGGAGAACACAGAGGGTCTCTGGCTTTCTCCCCAGGGGCTGAAGATTCCATCATCAGCAGACAGCTCTTCACACAGAGCTCAGCCGTGGCCACCACTGGGGCATCGTGGTGGTCTGGACAGCCACTGCAGCTGCAGACACAGCAGCTGCCACTGCTGCCGCTGCCTCAGTGGTGGCTGTAGCACATCACGCCACCTGTGCCTGAGGTGATCCACAACTTCAGTCATTGAAGCCCCTGCAGGCAACATCTGCTGGAATCGCTGTCACCTCTGCTGCCACCATGACGTCCTGCCAGCCATGGGTCTCCTCCCATGTGCCCTGAGGCAGGCTTCCATCTCCGGCCTCTGCCTGGCTCCTGTCCGGTTCCACCTGAGATAAAGACCATCTGGAGTGGTAAGATAGTACCACCTATTGACAATTCAATTTAACAACACTGAAACAGGAAAAACAAACTTGAAAAAGAGACACAGGCCAGATTTGAGTGGTGAACTGAGTGGTGATCTAAACTACCCTTCACAGCAGGTCAGGGGCAACTAACCCTAACTTTAAACAAATTTACCAGCCTGAGAACACAGCTAGAAATCATAGCTTAAAGGACAATTGGACTTAAACGAAAAGTCTCATAGTGTACTCAATTGGATCTGTTAGTTTAATGACTTGATTCTATTCCTACTGTTTTGTTCCCTTTTTTTCTCTTCCTTTTCTTCTCTTTTCTCCTCTCTGTAAACCATACCTTTGTATAGAGGAACAGCACACCAATAAGGTGGTTGGTTAGCTTGTATGTTAGCATTATTGTATGTTTTAGTATTTTTGTATGGGAGTTGGTTAGTCTGTAGCCGTGGTCTATTATTTTTACCTATTTCAATTTAAGTCTCTCTCTCCATTTGTTGATACACTCATCTGCTTCCCCCTTAC
Organism: Carlito syrichta; assembly: GCF_000164805.1. Classification (NCBI taxonomy): domain Eukaryota; kingdom Metazoa; phylum Chordata; class Mammalia; order Primates; family Tarsiidae; genus Carlito; species Carlito syrichta. The sequence goes on along the minus strand of NW_007259698.1, from coordinate 3,052 downwards.
TCCTCTTTCTCTCCACACCCCTCTTCTCCCCACTGTCTACTCCATTCTCTTCTATCTGCTAACCTCATTTTATTTCAGGGAGTAAACCTACAGCCCAGCTACATGGACAGATTCCAGGGCAGTGGGAACTGGGCTTCAGATGATCCATACACCTGTCACCGGATACCAAGACCTGCAGATAGATTTTGAATCACAGTTCCCCCCTTAAGTAAATCTCAAAACTTCAAAAAGGACCACCCCCAAACAACAGTGCAACTCCAGAATTCAACAAAGAAAAAGGCATACATAAAGAAAAATAAGAGATTGAACAAACAGAAGTAAAAACAACCGCTCTACCCCTAAATAACAGAATTAAAGAAGATAGTGACATAGAGGGAAGGAAAAAGTAGGGGGGGATAAACGCACAAATGAAGAAAAACCAAAAGAAGAATATAGATCTCACAAGACCCCTGGGAGATCAGACACTGAGAAAGCAGATTCTGGAACACAAACAATGAAGAGCCCCCAGAATGACTGGTCGCATGCAACAAACACAGACATCAAGACATTAATATAGAGAATTTAAAAAAATTGAAGAGAGACAAGAGGATAAAAAGAAGGAGCTGATGTCAGAAATAACAGCAGTTAAGAATACTGTGATGGATATAAATAACAAACTAATAAGCATGGAAAGCAGAATTAGCCAAGCAGAAGAAAGACTCTCAGAGCTTGAAGACAAAAGCACAAAACTAACCCAAACTGTCAAAAACATGCAAAAGAAGCTAAAAAGACAGAAAAAACCTTCAAGAGATGAATGATCACTTCATGAAACCTAACCTAAGAGTAATTGGCCTTCCTGAGGCAGAGAGAGAAACAGAGGCCACACTGGAACAAACATTTCATGAAATCATTCAATAAAACTTCCCTCATCTCATCAGGGATGAAAAAATTCAAACACAGGAGATTCAGAGAACCCCTGAAAGACAAAAAATGAGAAGACCAACTCCCAGACACATAACAATTCATCTAAAAAAAGTAGATTTAAAAGAAAAAATCCTAAAGGCAACAAGAGAAAAAGGTCAGACTAACAACCAGGGAAGACCAATTAGAATAGCAGCAGATTTATCTACATAAACACTACAGGCTAGGAGAGCTTGGAGCCCTATCTTCAACATTCTAAAAGATAAACAATTTCATCCAAGAATATTCTACCCAGCCATGCTAAGCTTCATCAGGGAGGGAGAATTGAAATCTTTCCCAGATATCCAATACCTAAGAACCTATGCTGCCACCAGACCAACTGTACAAGAAACACTTAAGAAAGTATTGAACACAGAAGAAAAAGAAAAAAAAAACCAACAACCTTCTTCACAAGAGTACAGGCAAAAGATTACAAACACACATGAACCGACTCCAGAACCAAAAAAAAGACAACACACAAACAGAAAGAACAACAACAACTCTGTAAGAACATTATGATAGGGATCAACGATCACATTTCAATAATTACCTTAAATGTGAACAGACCAAATGCACCACTGAAAAGACATACAATGGCAAAATGGATATAGCATCACCAGGCAATAATCTATTGCCTTCAAGAAACTCACTTCACTAGAAAGGACACTCACAGACTCAAAGTAAGAGGATGGGAAACAATTTTCAGACGAATGGAACACAAAAGAAAGGAGGATTCATGATCTTAATCTTTGACAAAATACCCTTTAAGCTATCAAAAATTTTAAAAGATACAGAAGGCCACTACATAATAATAAAAGGTTCAATTCATCAACAAGAATTATCCATTCTAAACATATACGCATCCAACATAGGAGCACCAACTTTCATAAAGCAGCTCCTAGGTAAACTGAAAAAATATATTGACTCTAATACCATCATAGCTGGGGAATTTAATACCCCACTCACAATGCTAGACAGCTCATCAGGACAAAAAATCAGCAATGAGATCTGAGACCGCAATGTGACTCTTGATCAAATGGGCCTCATTGATACCTACAGAACCCTCGATCCAAAGACCACCGAATACACATTCTACTCATCACCACATGGAACGTACTCTAAGATTGACCAAATATTTGGCCATAAATCAAGCATAAGCAAATTTAAAAGGACAAAAATTTTACCATGCACCTGCTCAGACCACAGTGGAATAAAAACAAACAATAACACCAACAAGGTCTCCCCCAACCCACAAAGACATTGACACTAACAGCATGATGCTAAACAACTCCTGGGTCAATGATGAAATCAACAGAGATCAAAAGGTACCTGGAAACAAATGTAAATGAAGAAACACCTTATCAAATTCTCTGGGATGCCATGAAAGCTGTAGTAAGAGGGGAATTTATAGCCCTACAAATGCACATGAAGAAAATGGAAGGATCACAAATTAACAGCCTAACAAGCCACCTAAGGAAGGTGGAAAAGCAAGACCACAAAAACCCTAATTTCAGCAGCAGAATTCAGATCACCAAATTAAAGCCCAAATCCAGGACATAGAAGACAAAAAGATAATACAAAAATTCAATGAAACAAAAAGCTGGTTCTTCGAAAGGATAAACAAGATCAATGGTCCCCTAGCTACAATGACCAAAGAAAATAGAGAAAAAACCAAATAAGCACAATCAGAAACACAAAAGATGAAGTCGCATCTGACCTTGAAGTAACACAAAAGATCATTAGAAACTCTTATGTACACTTGTATGGAAACAAAGTTGGAAACCTTAAGGAAATGGAGGAATTTCTGTCATCACACAACCTGCCTCGGTTGAAACAAAAAGAAATTGAGACACTAAATAGACCAATAACAATCAAGGAAATTGAGTATGTAATAAGAAAACTACCTACAAAAAAAAAACAAACCCTGGACCAGATGGCTTTCCAGCAGAATTCTAAAAGACATTTAAAGAGGAACTGATACCAATTCTACTGAAGGAATTCCAGGCAATAGAGAAAGATGAAACTCTCCCCAAATTGTTTTACAAGCTAACATCACATTGATACCCAAGCCAGGTGAACACCCAACAAAGAAAGAACTACAGGCCAATATCTT
>NW_007259697.1:15978-18417 GCF_000164805.1 Carlito syrichta | reverse complement strand
TATCTTAAACCCAGCAAATTACACTTACAAAAGTTTATCAAAAGGAAATCATTCAGGTTGAATGTGGTGGCTCATTCCTGTAACAAGTGAGAGAATGACTTGAGCCCAGGAGTTTGAGATCAGCCTAGGAAACATAGTGAAACCCAGTCTCTATCTTAAAAAAATTAGCTTGGCATGGTGGGACACACCTGTATTACCAGCTTCTTGGGAGGCTGAGGTGGGAGGATTGCTTGAACCCAGGAGTTTGAGGCTGTGGTGAGCCATCATAGTGCCACTGCACTCTAGCCTGGGCAAAAGAATGTGACCCTGACTCAAAAGAAATAAAAATAAAAGAAGAAACCATTTTAAATAAGTATGAAGATTTGCTATGAAGATGTTTATGCAGCATTTATTATAGTGAAATAATCCATCCATCCATTCAACCAATATTTATTATTATTATTTTATTTTAAAGATGTGGGTTGCAATTCAGGATTAAGTATACAAGTGGTCACCGTACAGGTAAAGTTTGGGCCTCCCTTTGTTTTCCACTTTGCCTGGTTTGAGATAAGGTACCCTTATTGATGTTGTGTCCACCTCCCTACCCACCCTAGCAGTATCTTGCAACTACCAATCCTTTTCTTACAGCATTATGGTAAATGTTCTGGGTCCGCTTATGAGTGATCAACTAATATATAGCTTATGCTTGCCATGCGCTGCACACTACAGATTATAGCTTTCAAAAAAGAAAAAAAAATCCTTACCCTCAGGAATTCTCTATGCCTTGTATAGTTTATATTCCAGTAATTGAAGACAATCATGCATATATGCATACACGTATGCCTGTACACACACACATCGTGGAGTTTGAAGTAATAAATTACCATTCTCTCCAAGAATACTTTCCCCAATCTATAGGGGGCGCCTTGCACTTCTGCCTGCCCTTGCAGCTGGGACCCTTCCCAATTCTGAGATGCCACATTTGTTTCCCTGAGATCTTCTGTGGCTTTCTCTTGTCCTCGGTGGGACTTTGGGATAGGAGTTGGGATTGGAGGAGATGCTTCAACCTACACTTCAGAATTTCATCATGGCAGACAGAGAGTGATTTCTTTCTATTACAACAAATATCACTAAGCCTCTCACTCATACTCTCTGGACTTGAGACCACTATGGTGACAATTTCCTTCAGCATATGATCTAGTACTAAAAGATTATCTGATTTGATGGTGCAAAAGGTAGTGCAAACGTTGATGAAGACACAGAGTGAGTACAAAACACCACCACTCAGGATAAAAGAATGAAACTGACATATTTGGTATAGAAATTGGCTGCATATAAACACCCCGCTCATAAATTGGAGAATTTACTAAACATCGCTTCATTTCTTTCCCTACCATCACCCATGCCTTGGGATGAGGTATATCAGACATGGATCTAGTCCTCAGAAAGCTCCAATTCCATTAAAAAATGTCATTCATAGGCACATGCTATCTAAATACCAGTCAGACAATAAAAAACAACAGAAGAAACCAGTTGAGAAAACAGAGTACTTACTTCTAGCTGGGCTTGGAGTCCCAGGGATTTGTGAACTTTGTACAAAATGAGGTTCAGAAAGTTGGGCAGGAAGAACCTACTCTGAGAGCAAAAATAAGGAATGGAGTAAAATAAGAAACAATCCCATGAATGCTAGGCTTGTGTTCTGACATCATTATATTCCATTTTCAAAATAGAAATACCTTTATTATTTTTCTGATTAGAAAAGTATTTCATGCTCATAATAGAAATAGTTACATATATTCCAGTGTGGGATTACAGTGTAATTTACCCAACTAGTCTCACTAGTTGGACATTTGGGCTATTTTCTAGTTTTCACTTATTGAAAGTAACCCTACAATAAATAAATATATTTGCACTTGTCCAATTTTTGCCTCAGGATAAATTCCTAGAAGGGAAATTGTTAGATCATTTTAAGGTTTTCAATATATTCCTGCAGAATTTCTCTACGCAGACCAACTTATACACTGAGTCATGAGAGTGGCCATGTACCCACAATTGCCTGATTACGTATTATCATTCCTTTTTTTTTTTGAGTCAGAGTCTCACTCTGTTGCCCAGGTTGGAGTGCAGTAGCATGCTCACAGCAACCCCAGCATCGACCTGCTGGGCTCAGGTGATCTTCCCGCCTCAGCCTTCCAAGTAGCCAGAACTACAGGGGTTTGCTACCAAGTCCTACTAATTTTGGGATATACTGCAGAAATGAGGCCTCGCCATGTTGCCCAGCCTGGTCTTGAACCCTTGGGCTCAGGCAATTCTCTCGCCTCAGCCTCCCAAAGTGCTGGGATTACAGGCTTGAGTCACTGTGCCAGGCCTATCATCCTTTTTAATCTGCTTGCTCTGTGGAACAGTGCCAAGGAACTTCATAGGTGAAATGATACAAGCTAGTCTGCCTCCATTTTTTTT
>NW_007259697.1:14625-15958 GCF_000164805.1 Carlito syrichta | reverse complement strand
CCCGCCATGTCCCAGCCACTTGTGAGCCAATGCTTCTATAATTCAGGGGAGGCAGGATGGTGGGAAACCCTGGGATCTTGATAGAAGGTGCTTGGGGTGGTGTTTAACAAAGGGCATCTTTACAAGGTCTAGTTGCAAGTCTCTCTAAGCGCTGGGTAAACCAGGTTTATTAAGGAGGAAAAGTGAGGCACAGAGAAGGGGAGACATCTGTACGAGCTCACACAGTAGCAACTCACCCTACCACAACCTTGCGACCTGACCTCACGGAACTGAGTCACTGAGTCCCCTGTTAGAACTTGCTGCCTCCCCCATGGCATACTCCTAGTTCTAAATCTTAGCACACTGTGCATCTCATGCAGAGGGTTGTTTATGATGTTGCATTACCGAGCTTTTAAAAGTCCAGATGGTCCCAGTTGTGGGGGGTCTATGGGTCATAAAACTGTCATCCTCACAACTCAAGCCCCTCTTTTGGTAACGATGTCATCTGTTTGCAGAAAAAGGCCCCCTGGTTCAGGCTGTCACCAGTGCAGCCACCCCCAAATGGAGGCACAGCCCGGGTTAGGGAATGTTTATGATAATTCTGTTGTAAGCTGTGCCGAGTAACTTTGCTTCAGCTGCGTTATTCAGCATGTAAGAACCTGATGTGTTTGAGGAGAGCAGGACTCGGACCTCTGTAACCTGCTTCATCTACTTCTCCTCCCCAAGCAGGGTACAGAACTTCTGCCCTTTCCAAGCCCTCGCATGCACTGCTTACCTGATTACACAAAAGTAGGGAATGTGCCGGGCTTGGTGGCTCAGCCTGTAATCCCGCACCTTTGGGAGGCTGAGGTGAGTGGATTGCCTGAGCCTACGGGTTCGAGACCTGCCTGGGCAGCAAGACCTCATCTCTACAATAAATCAAAAAATCAGCTGGGCGTGGTAGTGCATGCCTGTAATTCGGGCTACTAGGAAGGCTGAGGCGGAAGGATCACTGGAGCCCAGCAGGTCGAGGCTGCGGTGGCCGGGAGCGGCCACTGCACTCCAGTCTGGGCGACAGAGTGAGACTCCAACTCAAAAAAAAAAAAAAAAAGTAGGGAATGTCCTCCTTTCTTTTGGCTTCAAGGCTAGTTCAGAGTTGTGGGTGCAAATCTCAGCTCTGAGGTTTTCTGACTCTGTGACCCAAGACCAATCACGCCACCTATTTGATCATTCATCTCCTCATCTCTCAAATGGTGTCAGTAATATATCTAGCCTTTCAGGATTGCTACAAGAATTAAGCAAAGTATTACTCATGGGCTGAGGTTGAGGACATTCTGGCTGTAATAGAAACCCACTGAGACTAACTAAAACAAAA
>NW_007259697.1:0-14605 GCF_000164805.1 Carlito syrichta | reverse complement strand
CCCGCCATGTCCCAGCCACTTGTGAGCCAATGCTTCTATAATTCAGGGGAGGCAGGATGGTGGGAAACCCTGGGATCTTGATAGAAGGTGCTTGGGGTGGTGTTTAACAAAGGGCATCTTTACAAGGTCTAGTTGCAAGTCTCTCTAAGCGCTGGGTAAACCAGGTTTATTAAGGAGGAAAAGTGAGGCACAGAGAAGGGGAGACATCTGTACGAGCTCACACAGTAGCAACTCACCCTACCACAACCTTGCGACCTGACCTCACGGAACTGAGTCACTGAGTCCCCTGTTAGAACTTGCTGCCTCCCCCATGGCATACTCCTAGTTCTAAATCTTAGCACACTGTGCATCTCATGCAGAGGGTTGTTTATGATGTTGCATTACCGAGCTTTTAAAAGTCCAGATGGTCCCAGTTGTGGGAGGTCTATGGGTCATAAAACTGTCATCCTCACAACTCAACTTTCCTTTGGTAATGATGTCATTTGTTTGCAGAAAAAGGCCCCCTGGTTCAGGCTGTCACCAGTGCAGCTACCCCCAATGGAGGCACAGCCCGAGCTAGGGAATGTTCATGATAATTCTGTTGTAAGCTGTGCCGAGTAACTTTTCTTCAGCTGCGTTATCCATCATGTAAGAACCTGATGTGTTTGAGGAGAGCAGGATTCAGACCTCTGTAACCTGCTTCATCTACTTCTCCTCCCCAAGCAGGGTACAGAACTTCTGCCCTTTCCAAGCCCTCGCATGCACTGCTTACCTGATTACACAAAAGTAGGGAATGTCCTCCTTTCTTTTGGCTTCAAGGCTAGTTCAGAGTTGTGGGTGCAAATCTCAGCTCTGAGGTTTTCTGACTCTGTGACCCAAGACCAATCATGCCACCTATTTGATCATTCATCTCCTCATCTCTCAAATGGTGTCAGTAATATATCTAGCCTTTCAGGATTGCTACAAGAATTAAGCAAAGTATTACTCATGGGCTGAGGTTGAGGACATTCTGGCTGTAATAGAAACCCACTGAGACTAACTAAAACAAAACCAAGGAGAGTGGAGATTTGCTCAAACAGGGTATAAACCCAGTCTTAAACTTAGGGTGCAAAATAAATCACATCACTTTTAAATTTCAAGCCAGCCACTCGAGACCACCACATGCAGGAAGTTTAACATCTTCCTCCTAAAAATCTCACCCACACCCTCACCCTGTGTTGGTTGACCTTCTGAAATGGTTGTGGGTCCCAGGGGCAGGACACTCACAGGAAGCAGCTTCCACAGAAGACGGCAAAGACTGGAGTCCAGGCAGGGCACCACCGCTGTGGAGCTTTGTTAACTTCTGAGCTGCTGTGAGGATGACTGTGATGTGGTCTAGACAGCAGCACCGTGGGTCCAGGCTCCGCACAGACCATATACCTGATATCAGGAGAGGACCGCCTCACTCCCAGATACCAAATTGCAGTGCTTAGCCTCAGCCTTTTAGTCATGTGCTTCTTTCCAAGAATCTGGAGTGAGTTCCACGAGGTCAGGAAACACGTCTGTCTTTGTATTGCTCTGTGCCCAGCATCCAGAACACGGACTTGCACACAGTAGCCATTATATGTTGAATGGCTGGATGGATGGGGAGGTAGGTGAAGAGATGGATGGAAAGAGACAGAAAGGTAGAGAGATATGGATGGACGGATGAACGGACAGACGGACTGACAAATTACAGGCCCAAGACTGAGTTAGGAAATTTTATAAATGAACACCTTTGGTAATTTCACATTTTAGAGTAGCTAGATATATTATCTTTTTGAAATAAAAAGAAGTAAATCAACATTTTTAAAAGCACAAGTGGCCGGGCTCGGTGGCTCAGCCTATAATCTCACGCCTTGGGAGGACGAGGTGAGTGGGTTGCCTGAGCCCGCGGGTTCGAGACCCTCCTGGACAACTTGGCGAGACCTCATCTCTACAATAAATCAAAAAATTAGCTGGACGTAGTAGCGCGCACCTGTAGTTCCAGCTACTTAGAAGGCTGAGGTGGAAGGATCACCGGAGACCAGCAGGTCGAGGCTGCAGTGGCTGGGAGCAGTCACTGCACTCCAGTCTGGGTAACAGAGTGAGACTCCAACTCAAAAAAATAAAAAAATTAAAATAAACACAGGCTAAGAACTTGCTGACTGTGTGTGAATTTGCTGTCTTCACATTGCATCAAGCAACGACCTTAACTATGCTTGTAAATATATTTATAAAAAACAGTCTCTAAAGACATGGGTGTGGCTTCCATTGATGCCTCTGGAATAGAATTGGACCAAAAGTCCCTGGGAAAGAATGAGAGCAAACATTTATTGAGTGTTATGCCAACTTGTTTTACTAAATGTTACCTTGTCAGATCCTCTATCAATCTTGCATGGAGGGGATTCCCATCCCCGTTTCTTCAGCTGAGAGAACTGAAAGGCAGTGAGGTCACACATGTCCTGTCTGAGGCCACACAGCTGATGGGTGACAGAGCTGACTTTGAAGGCAACCTTTTTCCGTCCCAAATCCCATATCGCCACAGCTTCCCCACATGGCCGGCCTGGAAGAGACCACTGGAGAGAAGGACTGCGACGATGGTGTGATGGTCCCATTAACCTCACAACAGTTCTGAGAGGAGGGAGTGCTGTCACTCGCATCTTGCAGGTGGGTAAATTGAGACTTGGAGCTCAATGTCACTTTCGGAGTGATTGATCTAATTCTCGGAAAAGTTATTTGAGGCTGATTGGTTTTCATGTTTACATGACCCCAGGAGAGGAAGACAATGGAATGGGGGTCTTGCAGCCTTGCTCAAGATCCTAATTCCTTCATTACACTCTCCTTTGAGTCACAGCATTCTAACTCTAGTTAAAATGCAAATCATACCTGGAAGGGATAACTCAGAAAGCCATTATCAGCCTGGAATAAAGCCAGGGCGTATTTCTATCCAAATTCCATCCTCAATATTTTTGTGTTTCTTCTTTATAACTTAAGAAAAAAATATTTGCAAGCACTCATGTCCATTGTAGAAATTTAGAAAATGCAGAGAAGAAAAAGAAAATAAATGAATCAAGAAAACAAAAACTCTCCTGAAATCTTGAGGCCATAATTTCTTCCTATTACACCTAGAAACAGAACTCAAATTTTGCAACATGTCTCTGGGAAACCACACATCCCTTACTGATGACCCAGCTCGTTAGGGTAGGGCTCACTCCATCCATCCGGGTTTGCAGGGTGAGCATGTGACCCAGAAATGACCGACCAAAGCATCACAGCCCCAGTCACAGTGATTTGTTCAAGGCAGGGTGCATGACCAATCCTAGCCAATAAGAGCTCTACCCAGAACTTCACTGGAATCATTGGGAAAGTATCATATTTTTCATAGTCTTAGCTGCAAAGAGACTGAAACAGATAGTAACCATTCTTGCCCCAGTCTGTGGAGAACTTGCCTGAGGATGATGTCAACTCCTATGAGGAAGGAGAACTGAAGCATGTGGAGAAATAGAATTGTGATATTGTCTGAGGGACTGGACCCAACTGCACCTGAAGCTGGTGCCCTTAGAATTTTCAGTTAGTAAATTGAATCATATTTAATTGCCATTATTTGATCATTTTTTGTACCTAAAAATGTCAGGCCAGGCTCGGTGGCTCAGCCTGTAATCCCAGCACTTTGGGAGGCCAAGGTGAGTGGATTGCCTGAGCCCACGAGTTCGAGACCCGCCCGGGCAACTTGGTGAGACCTCATCTCTACAATAAATCAAAAATTAGCCAGACGTGGTAGCGCACACCGGTAGTTCCGGCTACTTGGAAGACTGAGGCGGAAGGATCGCTGGAGCGCAGCAGGTCTGCGGTGGCCGGGAGCAGCCACTGCACTCCAGTCTGGGCGACAGAGTGAGACTCAAACTCAAAAAAAAAAAAAAAAAGTCAATTTCAAATGGTTTGACTCAATACATGTGACAACAAATTTCCTTTTTTAACTTAAGTAAGTTTAAATCGAGTCTCTGACTCTTGCAATGGAAAGAATCCTGTCCAATACATCCATCATACAAAAAAAAAAAATCAACATTCACATTTTGATGGGTCTCCTTCCACACTTATGCTTGTGTTATATAATATAATGTAAGATAATATAATAATCACATTTCCCCTTGTAATATGCTATTAAAAATTAAGACTTTATGACAGTTTAATTTCACTTGTTATTTACATAATTAGTTGCTCAATGTCTGCCTTTCATGGACTGAAAGTTTTAGGAGATCAGTGTTTTATTCCCACTGAACACATTGTCAGGAGGTTCTCAGTAAACATTTGTTGACTATGCCAATTGTTATGCAATAAGCAGATCTAAGTAAAACTACCCCCAAAGTCCAAGGAAACTGAGAGGCTGAAGAAAGAGACTGATATATCCAGTTTTTTGTTTGTTTGTTTGTTTTTGAGTTGGAGTCTCACTCTGTTGCCCAGGCTGTTTGTTTTTTGTTTTTGTTTTTGTTTTTTTTGAGTCAGAGTCTCACTCTGTCGCCCTGGCTGGAGTGCAGTGACATGCTCATGGACACTGCAGCCTTGACCTTCTGGGCTCAAGTGATCCTTCTGCTTCAGCCTTCCAAGTAGCTGGAACTATATACAGGCATGATTTATTGTAGAGACAAGGTCTCATCAAGTTGCCCTGGCTGGTCTTTTGGAAATAAACATGCAATACAGACTTAGGGGTCAACCTTCTTTCAGGTCACCTCCTGCTTGGGAGATTTTCTGTCTTCTTAATAAACCCCTGCCTTAAAACAAAAAAACAAAAAACACATAATAGAGACTTATGCACAGAAGCCATGTCTGCGTCTGGGGCAGCAGCAAAGATGGTGAATCCCCCCTATCATTACCCACCAGGCCCAGGGCTTATATACCATAAGGAAAGGGTATGCATGAATTTAGAAGGGATTGTAGGACAATTGCTTAAGGGCAGGACTTATGGTAAGTATGATAGCATCAAGGTTGTTTTGACCTAAGGGCAGGATTTACAGTAAGTGCATGCTCTTACATAAACAACAGTAGATAAAATAGAAACCCATTTTAAAATGAGACACTCCAGGAACAAGCTTTAATCAGGAGTCAACACGGCAGATTAGCAGCCAAGATGGAGCTGCTTTGGCCTCCACGCCAATACACACACATATATACTAAAAACTAGACTCCAGGATGAGAGAACAGTCTGCAGCCAGGCATACAGCTATTCATTCTATAAACATGAGATATACTGTCCCATTAGAGTAGGGCCCAGATGTAAAGTAAACAATGAAAACCAAGTGAAAGGTATGTATAGAAACCTAGAAGAAACTTAGCTTATTCTTAGTTTAGTCTTTTTGCCTCAGCATAACCATTAGAAAGCCTTCAGATATTCTAATGCAGGACAAACAGCAGCCTATCCCATCCCCTCTAGGCAAATCTCCTTCAGATGCAAGACCAGGATAGCCCAACCATTCATGGTTTAACATAATAATCTCTAGTAATTCCTTGGCTGACCAAAGTTATAAAAGTAATAATACGACCACCCCACCTTTGGTCAAGGAATTTGTGAGTTGCAGATGTCTAACAAGTCTCTTGCAAGAAACCGTCCCCCCAGGATTAACCTAGGTGACACAAAGAAGCCCCACCATGGCAGCAATCATGTGACTAACCCACCCATCTGCCTACTGTCCATCACCTGACATCATCAGTACCTGCACTTGTCTGCCCCTTAGTGATGATGTGGAAGCAGACCATCACCCAATCCCCTTAATGATCTTCCCCATCTAGGGGAATGGTTAAAAGGACTCAACCACAAGCAACCAGTGGCCATTGCCTTGCTAGACTCTGGTATGGCCATGTGCTCTTTGAGCTATGGCTGTCACCATGCTTCCTGGCTTTGGCCACCTCCCCCACCTTGGGGAAGTGAATCTTCTTTCTTCCTTCTCATTCTCTCTTTAATTTACTTTTAAATAAATTTTTCTTTCTTAACCTTTTTGTGTGTCGCAATTCTTTGTAATTTACTCAGATCGCTGGGTTGCCAGCACGCACCCCCAGCTTGCCAGCTCCAGCGGTGCTGCGCCTCCCTGTGCCTCTTCTCCCTCTCCATCCATTTTCTCTTACCCTATCCATACCCTAACACCAAGCACTTGCATCAAAATATAAATGGCACGCTAGAGGAGGCCTGGCAGTTTCCATAGGAGACTGGGCAGTGTTGCGGTAAGTGTGCTGTTCAACACATCCACCTTTTTTTTTTGAGTTGGAGTTTCACTTTCGCCCAGACTGGAGTGCAGTGGCACACTCTCGGCCACCTCAGCCTCGAACTGCTAGGCTCCGGCGATCCTTCCACCTCAGCCTTCCGAGTAGCTGAAACTACAGGCGGGTGCTACCACGCCCGGCTAATTTTTCTGATTTATTGTAGAGGTGAGGGCTCGCCAAATTGCCCAGGTGGGTCTCGAACCCGCGGACTCAGGCAATTCACTCATCTAGGCCTCCCAAAGCACGGGATTACAGGCTGAGCCACCAAGCCTAGCTAACACATCCACCTTTAAATGAAGTTGGCAGGGGGCGAGGTGGAAGAGCACAGAAAAGAAGTCCAGCAACAAGATCCATGACTCGAAGCCCCTAGAAAGAGGTTCAGCAGAGGGTTATTTTACGAATCTGCGGGACGCCCATTGCTCAGACCACATGCTCATGATACATTAGTGCCTCCTCAAGGTGGTACAGCAGAATGCAGGGGCAGACGGAAAAGCAACGAGGCAATCAACCAAGCTTGCCGCTACAACGATCACAGGCTCACTGACGATCGGAATGTGGCGATATGTTGCTGTGGTGGGCCTGTAGTTTTCGCAATCATCATCAGTTTTCAAATCAACAGTAAGAGTGACTGCCAGGCAATGCGCTGAGAGGTTCTCACGCATTGTCTATTTGAATTCACACAACACCCCTATGTTAAATTAATATCAGCCTCAAGCTGCCACCCTCCATTTGTTAAGTTTGGCCTAGAGGCCTCTCCATACGTAGTGAGCTGTCACCTAAACTAGATGTGTAAACAGACTCCTGTACCAATCACCAAGTTCCAGCCAATCAAAGGCAGCCAGCTGTTCACACTGAGTTCAAATAAGGCAAAGGCTGAGCTGTAACCAATCTGGCTGTTTCTGGACCTCATTTCTGTTTTCTGTAGGTCACATTCCTCTTGTTGTCCATAAATCTTCTTTGATTATGTGGTAGCACTTCTCTGAACCTATTCTGGTTTGCAGTCTGCCCAATTAGCAAACTGTTATTTGCTCAATTAAACTCTGTTACATTTAATTTGTCTGAGGTTTTTCTTTTAACACCCATGAGATAGCTACTAGTAGGTACCCATTTTACAGATGAGGAAGCTGAGGTTTAGTAAGGTGAAAACACTTTGCCAATGGTACATTTGGGAAGTGGCAGAGCTGGGACTGGAACTCAAGGTCTTCGGGCTCTTTCTGCTCTCTTGGTTTACCAGATAATTTCACCCCGCTCTCTCTCTCATTGTACAAGTGAGGACATTGAAGTTCTGAATGGTCCCATTATTCTGAGGCAGAGGAAGATGCCAAATAGCTATTAGAACATTTTTACATGGTTACACCAAAACACGGACCTTTGGCTTTACAGAAATGATCCTAAGACGAGGATGGAAGTGTCCAGATGCAGTGAGCCCCAGGTGGGGTTGATCAGAAGTTACTTGCCAGCATTTGCATCACATGAAGGTACTGATTGGAAGGGCAGCCATGCCGGAGGGTCGAGGTCATGTGACGCATGACAACCCTCTCCAGAGAAACTCCCAGTGGAGAAATTCCCACTCAGACCCACACATGGGGGTGTGCACAAGGATGCTCACACCATGCTGCCTGCAGGGGCAACAAGCTGACGCCCTCTAAGAATCTATCCCTCAATATGTGGAGGATTAAGACATGGGGAATCCCTGTGCATCAAGTCATAGATATGTGCATGACAGGTAAGCAGACCTAAAACCACAGAGCCATGAAGAAAATCACAGACAGGGTAAAATCCACAGCACAGGATCATTTAGGTACATGAAAAACACATGCACACAAAGCATTTTCCAAGAACAAACACAAGTAGACAGACATCAAACAGATTAGATTGGCTGCCTGTGGGGTGTGTACGAGGGGAGGAGGAGGGGAGGGGAGTGAGACATGATGATCAAGAGGAATGAAAGAATGAATAAATGAATGATCTATGGGATATGCTTGCAGCTGGTGGTATGAATGTGCCACAAGTCAAGGAGTATGAGTACCTCAACACTCCAGATCCAAGAAAAATAATGAAATACAACTCAAAACAAAATCACCCTGCTTGGCTTGTGGGTAACATAAAGTCACAGCAGAAGGAATTCAGCATTTCCCAAGCACCCATCAGGCACTGTGAGAGGGGCTTTCTGGGTGTCATCCATCTCATTTCCTCTTCAAGAGAAGATTGAGGGAGAAGTAGCTCATTCTGCAAATAAGGGAAATAAAGCAGAGAGCTGAGGCGGTTCCTGTGGGGTTGGCTGCCGGAGGGGAGGTTTCCTTACTCAGATCCTTTTAGTTTCAGAAGTTCCATAATAGACACTGCAGAGTCTCTTTTCTGGGATGCAAATAGAAGGACATCATTAAGTGATAATAAGATAAAAATTATGACAATTCTATGAGATGGCTTCATTCTTTTAAAAATGTGAGGTGCGTGACTCTGCACACAACATTTTTGAAATAACGGAGCTATCCTCCAGAATGACTTCAAAAAGAGGCTGGGAGGATCTGTGACGGGGTCCCAGGGAGTTCCCCAGGGGCAGGGGTGAGCTGTGCCCATCAGCCCCGTCTACCATGCGCACCCAGAGGGGGAACCCACAGGACAGTTTGGCACACAATTGCATGAGTGAGTCTCATTTTTTTTAAAGAAGAGCACAGATTACTTTTATAATAAAAAAGGAGCAATAAAACTCTGTTTGGAAGGAAAATGTTTGTTAAACACGAAGAAGTGGAGGGATTCTGAGGCCAACCCTGTCTGAGATTCCTGTCTCCCATGGCAACGACTGTGGGTGTATTCTCAGGAAGTCCATGAATCTGTCTTCAGTGCCCGTTCCAGGCGTGGTTCACGGCCGAGGGCTCCAGAGGGTAATGGTGACTTCCAGGAGTAGCATTCTTGGTGTTTAGCAGAGTCCATGGAGCCTGACTGCAGGCTGGCGTGTGACCCTGGGCAAGTCCTTCGAACTTCCTGAGCCTCTGCTTCCATGCCCGTAAAATGGGCACAATCCCAGCCATGGAGTTTAGCCCATGCCTAGCACAGAGCAGAGGCCCATATGTAATAATATTGTTGTGAGTGGGGCAGGGATTACCTTAGCTAGTGGGTTAGTGGGAACAGCCTGGACAAAGATACAGGGGGATGACTGCACTGGGGACTGCCGGGCTCCTGTTTTCAGTTGTCTTCGTTCACAGAATCAGAGCTGGGCAATCGGTTCCTCTTCCTTCCCCAGCCTCCTCCAGAGCTGTACCAAAGAGACTTCACTTCTGGAGAAAAAAAAGACAGTGAAGGATCATTCGGGTCAATTTTGTCCATGGTGTGCCCTGGGTGCTGAGAAGATGAAGGACAATAGCACAGCCTGGACTTCCAGGCATTGGCCCCAGACAGGGTGATTAAAGATACAGAGTTGAGAGGGCTGGCTGAGGAGATGGGCCCAGCTCCACCCCCAACAAAGTCCAGACTCCACACACATCTCCGAGCTTCTGGTGGAAGTGTAGGCCCTGGGGACACACACACACACACACACACACACACACACACACACACACCCTCAATGAACGCACTTGGAAATTCTTTCTCTCAACTAAATCAAATCAGAAATGAGGCACCAGATTGTGCAACCACAATCCCCGTCTCTTTTACTCTTTAAAATAACACAAATATCTGTAACAAATAGAGTGATCCTATGTGCCAGGTACTATGCTAAGTTCTTTGTATGAATTAGGTCTCCCAACAGGTGCTAACTAGGATTGGGGTGGGTTGCAAGGAAGCCAGGTAACAGTGACTTAAGGAAGAAAGAAATCTATTTCTCTCTAACCAAGTTAACCAAGTTCAGAGATAGTCAGTCTAGGGCATGTGTCAACAGCTCCAGCTCCTTCCTCTGAGACTGTGCCGTCCTCAGCATGTGGCTTTCTCCTCTAGGTCCAATAGAGCTGCTTGAGCTCCTGCCTCACAATCACATTCCAGCCAGCAGGAAGAAGGAAAGACAAAGAAAGTCTCACTCCTCTCTTTTAGGGTCTTTCCAGACATTTGTACATGACACTTCTGCTTCATCTCCCTAGTCAAAATG
Organism: Carlito syrichta; assembly: GCF_000164805.1. NCBI lineage: Eukaryota > Metazoa > Chordata > Mammalia > Primates > Tarsiidae > Carlito > Carlito syrichta. Next base: position 4,293 of record NW_007259697.1, on the reverse strand, counting down.
TAGTCGCATGCCTACCTCTAGTAGTAAGGAGCGCTAGGACATGACATTCTTATTCCAGGTGACCAAGGGTCCAATTAAAAGTCAGTGAAAGTAGGGCACGGTGGCTCAAGCCTGTAATCCCAGCACTCTAGGAGGCCGAGGTGAGGGGATTGCCTAAGTCCACAGGTTTGAGAACAGTCTGGGCAACTTGGCAAGACCTTACCTCTACAATAAATCAAAAAATTAGCTGGGCATGGTAGCGCGTGCCTGTAGTTCCAGCTACTTGGAAAGCTGAGGTGGAAGGATCGCCTGAGCCCGGCAGGTCGACACTGGGGTGGCTGTGAGTGTGCCACTGCACTCCAGTCTGGGCCACGGAGTGAGATGCCAACTCAAAAAAAAAAAAAAAAGTCAGGGAAGAGCTGGGGTCAGTAGCGCACACCTGCAATCAATCCCTGCACTTTGGGAGACCAAGATGGAAAGATCTCTTGAGACCAGGAGTTTGAGACCATCCTGGGCAACACAGCGAAATTCCAATGTTACCAACAGAAATTAAAAATTGGCCAGGTATAGGGGCACACGCCAGTAGTCCTATAGGAGGTTGAGGTGGGAGGATAGTCTGAGCCTAGGAGTTCGAAGTTGCTGTGCGCTATGACTGCACCACTGCACTCCAGTCCGGGCAACAGAGCAAGACTGTTTCTATAAATAAATAAGTAAATGGTAAGGGCACGAGCAGATGGCTACTGAATGCTGGCAGTACAATTGTGGTTTCAGCCACAGTGCCATTACTAATAGCATAATTCTGGTTTTCAGATGAGGAAATGGAGGTTTCCAGAAGGGAAGTGACTTGTCAAAGGTCACCCAGATAGTATGTAGCAGAGTCAGGAGTTGGACCAATGTCTGTAGGACTATGAGCCACTGAGTCTTTTGAAATCTAGTGAAACGAGATAGAAGATTGCTTTCACAGACACCTTCAAAACCACAGGCTTTAGGGCTTGGAAATTTTTATAAACAGAGTTTCACGCCAGAACCATTTTGACAACTGAATCCAGATCCCCAGGAAACAGTTGTGTCAGGGGAGGCTGCAACAGGGCCCTAATGACAGCAGCCTGAAGAATGTAATGTCTGCAGGACCCAGGGAGCAGGCTGTGAATTTCGTTTAGAAATTCCCTTCTTCCCCAGGGTAAGCCAGGCAGGAGGGAGGTCTCCACCAGCCTAAGAAGGACACCTGAATGTCCCTCTCCATGGTGGTAGCAGGGGTGTGTTGCGAGGGCTGTTTGTCCTCCGCCCTGTCTCATTTGAGAATGGACAAATGATCATGGTTATTTGAACTGCAGTCTTGGAGCAAGGAGAAGGTGAAATCCCACTGAGGAGTTGTAAGAAAGGTCACCTCCAAGGCGAAATGGCCACCCCTCCTGTTCAGTGTTGACATGCTGTGCTCATGACGCTCAACACTTTCCTGTAGCCACCCACGGGGCTCAACCCTTGTCCCCCTTTCTGCCTCCTAACCACTACTGCAAATCATCCCTGGGAGAGGAAAGACAAATGACCATTATCTCAGCTAAGCCACTTCACTTGAAAGTGCCTGTCGATGCTAGCACTTCCTCACGATGCCCTCATTAGAAAGGGCCACAAGTCTCCCCATTTTACAGCAGAGAAAACAGAGGCTTAAAGTCAAAAGTACAATGGTACAACCACTTGGGAAATCTGTTTGCCAGTTTCTAATAAAGTAATACATTCTCTTACCATACGATCTAGTCGTTCTACTCCAAAGTATTTACCCAAGAGAAATGAAACCTACGTATACAATAGGATTTGCACAATCAACAACCCAACGTCCATAAACAAGAGGATGGATGAAAATGATGTATCCATGCCATGGAATACTACTACACAATAAAAAGGAATGAACTGCTAATATATTGTGACAGTGTGGTTGAATCTCAGGGGGACTATTCTCACTGGAAGAAGCTAGACACAGAGGAGCACTTACTGTAGGACTCCACATATCTGAAGCTCAAAAACAGATGGTGATAGAAATCAAAATAGTGCTCCCCTCCAGGGGAAAAGGCACTGACTGGGGTACAAAGGAAGCTTCTGGAGTGGTTTTATATAAGAGGATTGGGTGATACTTTCAAGAGTGTCCATCTGGAAAAATTAATTGAGCTGGAGACTTAAGATGGGTACATTTTGCCGAATGTAAATAATGCCTGAGAGCCCTGGGGAAAAAAGAATATACAAAGAGGTGGAGTGACTCACCTTGTTATGTAGGTAGAAGCCAACTGAGCTGTGCCATTGTCTAACAACTTGTTTGAACCAAGTGGTCAAAGGATGACCACAGCCTCTTTTCCAAGGATTGGGAGGATCCCATCAGAATCACTTGTGTTTCTGGGTGTTCTCCCTGGACTAGACCCTGTGCTGGTATTGGGATAAAGATGAACACAGTCCTGCCTGATGAAGCATTTGCCCTGGGACAAGGACAAGCAGACATCCCAGGGTCACATGGGACAGTGGATGTTCCCTGGAGGAGACCAAGTTCAGATCTCCTAAAGAAAGGGGTAAGAAAGTTGGAAAGCCCTCGTCTCTACAATAAATCAAAAATGAACCTGGCATGGTAGCGCGTGCCTGTAGTTCTGGCTACTTGGAAGGCTGAGGCGGAAAGATCACCAGAACCCAGCTGGTCAAGGCAGCTGAGTGACAGAGTGAGGCTCCAACTCAAAAAAAAAAAGAGAAAAGAAAAAAAGAAAGAAAGAAAAGAAAAAGGAAAATACAAAAGTGTTAAAAAAAAAGGTTGGAAAGAAATTGGGAAGGAAGGAGCATGATGAGGAACAAGTTGGGCAGAGGCCTGTACAGTGGAAAGAGGAAATGTGGCTTATCTGAAGGACTGTTAGTGACGCAGTCTTTCTGGGGCTTGGAGTGGGGATGGGAAGAGATGGAAAAATGCCATAGTAAAAGTAATAAAAAAGCCAGGCTTGGTGGCTCAGCCTGTAATCCCATGCCTTTGGGAGGCTGAGGTGAGTGGGTTTCCTGAGCCCGTGGGTTCAAGACCCTCCTGGGCAGGCGAGACCTCTTCTCTACAATAAATCAAAAAAAAATTAACCAGGAGTGGTAGCACGTGCCTGTAATTCCGGCTACTCGGAAGGCTGAGGCGGAAGGATCGCCGGAGCTCAGCAGGTCAAGGCTGCGGTGACCGGGAGCGGCCACTGCACTCCAGTCTGGGCAACAGAGTGAGACTCCAACTCAAAATAAATAAATAAATAAATAAGTAAATAAAAGTAATAAAAGCATCTATCACTCATATACATACTCTGTGCTAAGCACTCTTCCTGTATTAACTCGTGAAATCTTCACAAGGGCCTATGGACAAGATTGCCCCTGTTTTACAAATGATGAAATTGAGGGCCAGAGATGGAAACAACTTGCCTAAGGTCACAGCACTAGTAAGTGGCCGAGACAAGATTTGAACCCAGGTCACTGGGTGTAGTGTCTGAACTCAGTCACTGCTGCATTGCTAATGAGGTATAGAGGGCCAGATGACAAAGGACTTCATCAGTCATTTAAGGGTTCATCCTTTAGATGTTGGGAGTTAGCCCTTCTGTGAGCTTCAGTCTCCACATCTATAAAATACAGATGTTAACAGTTTCTACCTCACAGTGTGTTAGGGCACTCAAAGTGAATGGGGGAGTGTCAGGCAACCAGTAAAAGGCCGGGCCTGTATTGCACCATCTTATTTATCAGCTATCATTACTTTTATCTAGAGCCATTGAATCATCTCATTTCTAATACGTGAGGGCCTACTATGTGTGAACATTCTGCTAAAGAGTTTGTTTGAATTACCTAATGTCACTGTGAGTTAGGTGACCTTATTAGTGCATATCCTAGGAAGGAAGTGAGAGGAGAGAGATTTGTAATTTGCCCAAGATAACACCATTAATGAACACCAGCGCAAGGCTGGAGCACAGAGCTTTAGGCTCTGGGGTGCACACCCAAACCTGCACCCTCCAAAGTGGTAACTACTCACCACACATGGCAACTGAGCAAAGACTGGCCGGCTCCAAATTGAGATATGCTATGAGTATAGAATGCATACCAGATTTTGAAACCTCCGTTAATAATTATTAAGAATCCCCTAGCCGGGCTCGGTGGTTCAGCCTGTAATCCCGCGCCTTTGGGAGGCTGAGGTGAGTGGATTGCCTGAGCCGGCGGGTTCAAGACCCGCCTGGGCAGCGAGACCTCATCTCTACAATAAATCAAAAAATCAGCCGGGCGTGGTAGCGCATGCCTGTAATTCCGGCTACTTGGAAGGCTGAGGTGGAA
>NW_007259696.1:5996-7412 GCF_000164805.1 Carlito syrichta | reverse complement strand
TCGAGGTATAAGGAATCTTCCTTAATATGATTCCTCAGTCCCAAAACTACAGGTCGTCTTCCTAAGTGTAACCACGAATCAAATTTTTGAAGTAGGAGTCTGGGTAATGGGAATTCTCACATACAGGGAAATTCACTGCCTACTGCTATGTATGAATAAGGAATCTGTGTTACTCGGGTCCACAATCCCAAAAAAACTTAAGGTCATCTTGCTATGGGCTAAACACGAATCATGGTGTTTTCGAGCATGAATCTGGGAAATGGAGTCCTTATTTACAGGCAACTACATGACCTTTTGGTAAGAAAAAATAAGGAATCTGGGTTACACGAGTCCTCTATCCCAAAAATCTACAGAGCATCGTGGAAAGTTCTAAAAGCATCATAGTTTCAAAGCAGGATATATCTAATGAGAGTCCTAATATACAGAAAAATTCACAGACCTTTGCCAAGGAAGAAAAAGAATCGGGGTTATAGCAGTCCTCAGTCCTTAAAATCAACAGTCCATCTGCTGTGGGCTAAACAAGAATCAGGGTTTAGAAGCTGGAACATAGGTAATAGTAGTCCTCATATGCAGAATCTATATGATCTCTAGCTAAGGAGAACTAAGAAACCTCTTTTACACTGTTCCACCATCACAATATGTACATGATATCTTGCTAATGGCAAAAACACAATCAGGGTTTCAACACAGGATTCAGGGGAATGGGAGTCCTCATATACAGGACATTACATGGTCCCTCGGTAAAGAAGAAAAAGAATCTGTGATACACAAGTTCAGAATCCGAAAAATTCTCAGGGTGTCTTGCTGCGGTATAAACAAAATCAAGGCTTAGAGCTCATGTCATGTTTCAGAGATATTTGGCTTGTGGGTATTATGAATCAGTCATTTCAGGGCTCCAGCAACATTCTGGTCCTCTTGAGAGTTGTAATCAGATATCTGGTAGTACAAATCCCTTAAGTTCCTCGGGAAAATTAAGGCCAGACTACCATAATAAAGATGTCATATTGCCGTATTTGGATGTAACTTTGGTCTTAAGATAAACTTGGTAATCCTTAAATTTCCGTTTGTACTTTATTTTTAGAGGGGCTGAGGGTTTTGTTGTTTCCAAATATTTAGTAGGTATTATTAAAATGTAACCAGGATCCATTGATTCCACGTTCCTAGTAAACATCTGGACATCTGCATTTTTGTACACAGAGTTTTGGAATCCACATGGACAGGGAAATTCAGGTCATCTTGCTAAGTACAGAACGGTAATCCGGTTCTTGGAGTTCTCTATAGCCTAAATCTACAAAGTTTCTTGATATGGTTTAATCAGCAATCTGGGCATCTATGTCGCCACATATTTAGTGTGCCTTTTGAAAAGGGATGAGGAATCTTGGGTTCCAATTCCACAAGAACTTTATAGGAGTCTTG
>NW_007259696.1:0-5194 GCF_000164805.1 Carlito syrichta | reverse complement strand
TGGTAATGACAATCCTCATATACAGGAAACTACATTACCTCTTTGTTAATTAAAGAGAAGAAATCTGTTTTTCCACGGTTCCTCTATCAAAAAAATCTACATGACTTCTTACTAAGGGCTAAACAAGAATCAGGGTTTTGAAAAAATCTGGGTAATGGAGTCCTTATTTACATGCAACTACTTGACCTTTTGCTAAGAAAAAATAAGGAATCTGAGTTACACGAGTCCTCAATCCCAAACATCTGCAGAGCATCTTGGAATGTGCTAAACAGGAATCAGAGTTTTGAAGCAGGATGTATCTAATGAGAGTACTATAATACAGGAAAATACACAGCCCCTTGTCAAGGAAGAGAAAGTATTGGGGTTATAACAGTCCACAGTCCTAAGAATCAACAGGCCATTTGCTGTTGCCTAAACAATAATCAGGGTTCACAAGCTGGAACATAGTTAATAGAGGTACTCATATACAGAATCTTCACGATCACTAACTAAAGAGAAAAGAGAAACCTGTTTTACACGGTTCAACCATCCCAACATCGACTAGACCTCTTGCTAATAGCAAAACAAGAATCAGGGTTTCCAAACAGGATTCTGGCAAAAGGGAGTCCTCATATACAGGACATTACACGGACCCTCGCTAGGGAAAAAAAAGAATCTGTGATACACTAGTCCACATTCTGTAAAATTCTCAGGGTGTCTTGCGGTATAAACAAGAATCAAGGCTTCGAGATCGTCTCATGTTTCGGAGATATTTGGCTTGTGGATATTATGAATCAGTCATTTCAGGACTCCAGCAACATTCTGCTCCTCTTGAGAATTATAATCGGGTATCTGGTAGTACATTCCCTTAGTTTCCTCGGGACAATAAAGGCCAGATTCCCGGAAAAAAGGTATCATTTTTCTGTATTTGGATGGAACTTTGACCTTAACATGAACTTGGTAATCCTTAAATTTCCGTTTCTACTTTATTTGGAGAGGGGACGAGGGTTTTGAAGTTGCCAAATATTTAGTACGAATTATTAAAATGTAACCAGGATTCATGGAATACAGATCCCTAGGAAATATCTGGGCATCTGAATTTTTGTATACAGAGTTTTGGAATCCACATGGACAGGAAAATCAGGGTATCTTGCTGAGAACGGAAAGGGAATCCGGTTCTTGTAGTTCTCAATCGCCTAAATCTACAAGGTCTCTTGATAAGGTTTAATCAGCAATCTCAGTTTCTATGTCGCCACATTTTTAGTGTGTCTTTGGAAAACGGACTAGGAATCTTGGGTTCCAATTCCTCAAGCACTTTATGAGAGTCTTTCTCTTGATATCCAAGCAACTGGAATTTTAGGTCACCAGGAAAAACCTTGGCGTCTTGCTGAGAAGGAAGCAGGAATTTCAGTATGGGGAGTACTCATATACAGAACACTACACGACCTGTTACTACGGAAGAATAAAGAATCTTGCTTACACGAGTCCTCCAGGACAAAAACCTACAGAGCGTCTTGCTAAGAGTTAATCACCATTCAGGTTTTGGGAGTAGGAATCTGGATAATAGGAGTCCTCATATACAGGAAACTGCACTGTCTATTGCTAAAGGAGAATAAGGAATATGGTTTAGACGTGTCCTCCATCCCAAAAAAAACTTCAGGGTGTCTTGCTAAGGGCTAAACACGAATTTGGGTTTTGAAGCATAAACTAGCAAAGTGAAATCCTCAAATACAGGCAACTGCACTGACTTTTCCTAAGAAAGAAAAAGGAATGTGGGTGACATATTTTCTCAATCACCAAAAAGGTACACGGCGTCTTCCTAAGATCTAAACAAAATCAAACCTTCTACGCCAGTATCTGTGAACAGGATTAGTAATATACAGGCAACTGCAAGGCTGTTTCTAAAAATAAAGAATCTGGGTTATACGAGTCCTGAGTCCTGAAAATCTACAGGGCATCTTGCTGTAGGCTACAAAGAATCAGGATTCGAGGCATGAATGTGGGTAATAGGAATCCTCATATACAGGAAATTACATGGCCTCTTGCTAAGAAAAAAGAAGAAATCTGTTTTCCACGGCTCCTCTATCAGAAAATCTACATGGCGCCTTACTAATTGCTAAACAAGAAGCAGGGTTTTGAAACAGGAATCAAGGGAAAGAGAGTCCTCACATACAGGACACTACATGGCCTCCAACAAAATACGAATAAAGAATCATTGTTGTATGCGGCCTCAATACAAAAAATTCCAGGGTATCTGTTATGGGAGAAACAGGAAACAGTCCTTCGATCTCCCCAAATATTTCTGAGCAATTTAGCATGTGGAGATTATGAATCGGTCATTTCAGGACTCCAGCAACATTCTGGTCCTCTTAAAGTTGAAAACGGGTATTGGGCACACCTAGTCCGTTAGGTTCCTGGGAACAACTAAGGCCAGATTCCGGGACAAAAAGAATCTTCTTGCCATATTTGGATGTAACTCTGGTCTTAAGGTGAACCATGTAATCCTTCCCCTGCCGTGTCTCTTATTATTTTGAGACGGGACAAGGGTTTTGCAGTTCCCAAATGTTTAGTACGTATTTTTAAAGGTAACCAGGAATCATGAAATCCACGTCCCTAGGAAACTTCTGGGCATCTGTCTTTTGATATACTGAGTTTGGAATCCACATCGACAGGAAAAACCAGGGCATCTTACAGAGAACGAAACGGAAATGCGTTTGTAAGTGTTCTCATTTTCCGGAATCTACCTGGCACCTTTATAAGGTGTAATCAGCAATCTGGGCATCTGGGTCCGTACATTTTCAGAGCTACTTGCTCCGTGGATATGCTAAATATGTCATTAAAAATCCTCAGGAATTTTCTGGTCCTCTTATTAGCTGTAATCAAGGTTCTGTCACAACAAATCCTTTCGTTTCCTAGGCACATCTACGACCATAATTATATTCCCCAGAATCAAAGTTATATTGATACAAAATTCCTCAGTTCACGTGACCTCAAATTACAGAAAATTCTTGTGTGTGGGAAGGTAGGAATTGGGATTTTGGGTTTGGAAGATTCCACAAATTGGGGAGGTTTTGTGAAGGCGAACCTGGAATCATAGATTCCAGATCCCAAAAAATATTATGGACGTCTTTCTCTTGATATCCAAAAAACTGGAATTCTCTTTCACCAGGAACTGTCTCGGCATCCTGCAGAGTGAAGCAGAAAGCTGGGTAATGAAGGTCGTCATATACAAGAAACGATACGTCATATTGCTAAGGAAGTATAAGGAATCTTCCTTAAATGAATTCTCAATCCCAAAAACTACAGGCCGACTTCCCAAGAGTTAACCACGAATCAGGTTATTGAAGTACAATTCTGGGTAATGGCAGTCCTCTCATACAGGAAACTTCACTGCCTATTGCTAAATAAGAATAAGGAATCTGCGTTACTCGTGTACTCAATCCCCCCCCAAAAAAACTTCAGGTCGACTTGCTATGGGCTAAACACGAATCATGGTGTTTTCGAGCATGAATCTGTGTATTGGACTCCTTATTTACAGGCAACTACATGATCTTTTGCTAAGAAAGATTAAGGAATCTGGTTACATATTGGTACAAAATACCTCGATTCAGGTGACCTCAAACTACAGAAAATTCTTGTGGGCAGGCAGGTCAGAAATGGGATGTTCTGTTTTGAAGTTTCCACATTTTAGGGAGAGTCTTGTGAAGGGGAACCAAGAATCTAGGATTCCAGATTCCAAAGAACATTATGGGAGTCTTTCTCTTGATATCCAAGCAACTGGAATTCTAGGTACCACGAAAAGTCTCGGTGTCTTGTTGAGAATGAAGCAGGAATTTCGGTCTTGGGAGACCTCATATACAGAACACTACACCAGCTGTTGCTACGGAAGAATAAGGAATCTTGGTTACGAGTCCTCCATCCCAAGCACCTATAGAACATCTTGCTAAGGGTTTAGGGAGTAGGAATCTGGATAATGGGAGTCCTCATATATAGTAAACTGCCCTGTCTATGGCTAGGGAAGCATAAGGAATGTGGTTTACACGTGTCCTCAATCCCCCCAAAAAAATTCAGGGTGTCTTGCTAATGGCTAAATACGAATTTGGGTATTTGAAGGATAATCTGGGTAAATGAAATCCTCATATACAGTCATCTACACGGACTTTTCCTAAGAAAGAATAAGGAATCTGTGTGACATGTGTTCTCAATTCCAAAAAAACTACACGGCGTATTCCTAAGGTCTAAACAAGCATCAGGATTTCGATGCATGTATCCGGGTAAGGGAGTACTCATATACAGGCAAATGCACGACGGTTGCTAAAAACAAAGATCTGGGTTATAGGATTCCTGAGTCCTGAAATGCTGCAGGATAGCTTGCTGACGAATAAAGAAGGATTAAGGATTCGAGTCATGAATGTTGGTAATAGCAGTCCACATAAACAGGAAACTACATGGCCTCTTGCTAAGAAAAAAGAAGAAATCTATTTTCCACGGTTCCTCTATCAAAAAATCTACATGGCATCTTACTAAGGGCCTAAACAGTAATCAGAGTTTTGAAACAAATCTAGGGAATGAGAGTCCTCACATACAGGACACTACATGGCCTCCAACTAAGGCTGAATAAAGAATCTTTGCTGTACGAATCTTCAATCCAAAACATTCCCAGGGTTTCTGCTATGGCACAAACAAGAAAGAGGACTTTCAGCTCCCCAAATGTTTGAAAGCAATTTATCATGCGGACATTACGAATCGGTCATTTCAGGATTCCAGCAACATTCTGGTCCTCTTGAAAGTTGTAAATGGCTATCGGGCTCTCCAAGTCCGTTAGGTGCCTTGGAACAACTAAGGCCAGATTTCAGGACAAATGGAATCTTCTTGCCTTTGTGGATGTAACTCTTGTCTTAAGGTGAACCCTGTAATCCATCTCCTTGTGTTTCTCTTCTTATTTTAAGAGGGGACAAGGGTTTTACAGTTTCCAAATATTTAGTACATATTTTTAAAATTAACCAGGAATCATGAATTCCACATCCCTAGGAAACTTCTGGGCACTTGTCTTTTTGTATACAGAGTTTGGAATCCACATCGACAGGGAAAATCAGGGCATCAGCTGAGAACCAAAAGGAAATCCAGTTCTAGGAGTTCTCATTTACCGGAATATTCAGGGCCTCTTGGTAAGGTTTAATCAGCAATCTGGGCTTCTGTGTCACTACATTTTCAG
>NW_007259695.1:6020-6450 GCF_000164805.1 Carlito syrichta | reverse complement strand
AACCGGATTCCCTTTACGTTTTCAGCAAGATGCCCTGAATTTCCTTGTCATGTGGAATCCAATACTCTCTGTACAAAAATTCAAATACCCAGATGTTTCCTAGGCCCATGGAATCCATGGATCCTTGTTACATTTTAATAATTTGTACTAAATATTTGGCAACTGCAAATCCCTCGGCCCCTCTACAAATAAAGTACAAATGGATATTTAAGCATTACCAAGTCCATCTTAAGACCAAAGTTCCATCCAAATACGGCAATATGATACTTTTTTTCCGGGAATCTGGCCATAATTGTCCCGAGAACCTTAAGGGATTTGTACTACCAGATACCCAATTACAACTCCCAAGAGGACCCGAATGTTGCTGGAGTCCTGAAAAGACTCATTCATAATACCCACAAGCCAAATATCTCTGAAACATGAGATGAGG
>NW_007259695.1:0-5576 GCF_000164805.1 Carlito syrichta | reverse complement strand
CAAAAACCTGATTCGTGGTTACGTCTATTAAGACGGCCTGTAGTTTCTGGGACTGAGGACTCATATAAGGAAGATTCCTTATACTTTCTTAGTAATATGACGTGTAGTTTCCTGTATATGACGACCTCCATTACCCAACTTCCTGCTTCACTCAGCAGGATGCTGAGACCGTTCCTGTTGACCGAGAATTCCAGTTTTTTGGATATCAAGAGAAAGACGTCCATAATGTTCTTTGGGAACAGGAATCCAAGATTCCTGGTTCCTCTTCACAAGGCCTACCCAAAATGTGTAATATTCGAAACCCAAAACCCCAATTTCTACCTGCCCACCTACAAGAATTATCTGTACCTTGAGGTCACATGAATCGATAAATTTCGTACCAATATACCTTTTGATCCTGGGGAATAGGATTATGTTCGTAGATGGTCCAAGGAAACAAAAAGATTTCTAGGACCAAATCCTTGATTACAACTAAAAAGAGGACCAGAAAGATCCTGAGGATCTGTAATGACCAATTTAGCGTATCCACGGAACAAGTAGCTCTGAAAATGTAGGAACCCAAAAGCCCAGATTGCTGATTAAACCATATCAAGAGGTCCTGTAGATTGGGGAAAATGAGAAAACCTAGAACCGGATTTCCTTTTAATTCTCATTAAGATGCCGTGATTTTTCCTGTCGATTTGGATTCCAAATTCAGTGTATCAAAAGACAGATGCCCAGAAGTTTCCGAGGTTTGTGGATTCCATGATTCCTGGTTACCATTAAAAGATCGTAGTAAACATATGGCAAGTGCAAAACCCTTGTCCCTTCTAAAAATAAATAGAAACATGGAAGGGGAAGGATTACAGGGTTCACCTTAAACCCGAATTACATCCAAATATGGCAAGAAGACTCTTTTTGTCCTGGAATATGGCCTTAGTTTTTCTGAAGAACCTAACGGACTTGGAGTGCTCAATACCATTTACAAATTTTAAGAGGACCAGAATGTTGCTAGAGTCCTGAAATGACCCATTCATAATATCCGAATACTAAATTGCTCAGAAGCATTTGGGGAGCTGAAAATCCGTTTCTTGTTTGTTCCATAGCAGACAACTTGGGAATTTTTTGAATTGACGGTGCGTATAACAATGATTCTTTATTCGTACTTAGTTGGAAGTCATGTAGTGTCCTGTATGTGAGAACTCTCTTTCCTTGATTCCTGTTTTGAAACCCTGATTCTTGTTTAGTCCTTAGTAGGAAGTCATGTAGATTATTTCATAGAGGAACCGTGGAAAACAGATTTTTTTTCTTTTATTAGCAAGAGGCCATGTAGTTTCCTGTATATGAGGATTGCTATTACCCACATTCATGCTTCGAATCCCTGATTCTTCTTCAGCTGTCAGCAAAATGCCCTGTAGATTTTCAGGACTAAGGACTCGTAGAACCCAGATACCTTATTTTTAGCAACAGCCATGCAGTTGCCTGTGTATGAGTACTCCTGTTCACAGATACGTGTGTCGAAGACTTGATTCTGGTTTAGATCTTAGGAAGATGCCGTATATTTTTTGGATATTGAGAAAACATGTCACCCACATTCCTTACTCTTTCTTCGAAAAAGTCTGTGCATTTGTCTGTATATGAGCATTTCATTTCCCTAGTTTATGCTTCAAAAACCCAAATTCGTGTTTAGCGCTTAGCCAGAAACCCTGAAGTTTTATTGGCATGAAGAACACGTGTAAATCAGATTCCTTATTCTCCTTTAGCAATAGAGAGTGCTGTTTCCTGTATATAAGGTCTCCCATTATCCAGATTCCTACTCCCAAAACCTTAATGGTGGTTATCTCTTAGCAAGATGGTCTGTATGTTTTTGGGATGTAGGCATCGTGTAACCAAGATTCCTTATTCTTCTGTAGCAACAGTTCGTGAAGTGTTCTGTATATGAGAACTCCCATTACGGAACTTCCTGCTTCATTCTCAGCAAGACGCCAAGATATTTCCGGGTGACCTAGTATTTCAGTTGCTTGGATATCAAGAGAAATACTCCCATAAAGTTCTTGAGGAATTTGTACCCAAGATTCCTGGTCCCTTTTCAAAAGACACACTAACAATGTGGTGACATAGAAGCCCAGATTGCTGATTAAACCTTATCAAGAGACTTTGTAGTTTTAAGCGATTGAGTACTCCAAGAACCGAATTCCCTCTTCGTTCTCAGCAAGATGCTCTTAATTTCCCTGTCCATGTGGAATCCAATACTGGGTGTACAAAAATGCAGATGCTCAGATGTTTCCTAGGGACATGGAATCCATGGATCCTTGATACATTTTAATAATTCATACTAAATATTTGGCAACTGCAAAACCCTCGGCCCCTCTACAAATAAAGTACAAATGGAAATTTAAGGATTACCAAGTTCATCTTAAGACCAGAGTTACATCCAAATGCAGCAATATGATACTTTTTTTCCGGGAATCTGGCCTTAATTGTCCTGAGGACCTTAAGGGACTTGTACTACCAGATACTCGATTACAACTCCCAAGACTACCAGAATATTGCTGGAGTCCTGGAAAGACTGATTCATAATAACCACAAGCCAAATATCTCTGAAACATGAGACGAGCTCGAAGCCCTGATTCTAGTTGATACTGCAGCAAGACACCCTGAGAATTTTTCGGATTGTGGACCAGTGTATCACAGATTCCTTATTCTTCTTTATCGAGGGGGCATGTATTGTCCTGTAAATGAGAACTCCTTTCCCCAGAATCCTGTTTGGAATACCTGATTCTTGTTTTGCAATTAGCAACATGTCATGTAGATATTGTGGCAGAGGAACCGTGTAAAAGAGGTTTCTTAGTTCTCGTAGCTAGAGATCATGTAGATTCTGCATATGAGGACTGCTATTACCTATGTTCCAGCTTCTGAACCCTGATTCTTGTTTAGCCCACAGCAGATGGCCTGTTGATTTTAAGGACTAAGGATTGCTATAACCCCGATTCTTTTTCACCCTTGGCAAGGGGCTGTGTATTTTCCTGTATAGTAGGACTCTCATTAGATACATCCTGCTTCGAAACTCTGATGCTTTTTATAACTTTCCAAGATACTCTGTAAATTTTTGAGATTGAGGGCTCGTGTAACCCAGATTCCTTACTCTTTCTTAGCAAAACGTCATGTAGTTGCCTGTAAATAAGGACTCTATTTTCCAGACTCATGCTCGAAAGCACCATGATTTGTGTTTAGCCCATAGCAAGATGACCTTAAACTTTTTTGGGATTGAGGACCCGAGTATTGCAGATTCCTTATTCTTACTTAGCAATAGGCAGTGAAGTTTCCTTTATGTGAGGACGCCCATTGCCCAGATTCCTATTGCAAAAACCTGATTCGTGGTTACCTCTTAGGAAGACGGCCTGCTGTTTTTGGGATTGTAGACTCATATAAGGAAGATTCCTTATACTTCCTTAGCAATATGACGTAGTTTCCTGTATATGACGACCTCCATTACACAGCTTCCTGCTTCACTCTGCAGGATGCTGAGACAGTTCCTCGTGACCGAGAATTCCAGTTTTTTGGATATCAAGAGACAGACGTCCATAATGTTCTTTGGGAACAGGAATCCAAGATTCGTGGTTCCCCTTCACAAGACCTCCCCAAAATGTGGAATATTCGAAACCCAAAGCCCCAATTTTTTCCTCTCCACCTACAAGAATTTTCTGTTCTTTGAGGTCACCTGATCGAGAAATTTCGTACCAATATACCTTTTGATTCTGGGGAACAGGATTATGTTCGTAGATGGTCCCAGGAAACAAAAGGATTTCTATGGCCAAATCCTTGATTATAACTAAAAAGAGGACCAGAAAGATCCTGAGGATCTGTAATGACAGATTTATCGTATGCACGGAGCAAGTAGCTCTGAAAATGTAGGGACCCATAAGCCCAGATTGCTGATTAAAACTTATCAATAAGTCCTGTAGATTCCGGAAAAACAGAACACCTAGAACCGGATTTCCTTTTAATTCTCAGTAAGATGCCCTAACTTTTCCTGTCGATTTGTATTCAAAATTCAGTATATCAAAAGACAGATGCCCAGAAGTTTCCTAGGTTCGTGGATTCCATGATTCCTGGTTACCATTAAAAGTACGTAGTAAATATTTGGCAAGTGCAAATCTCTTGCCCCTACTCAAAATAAATAGAGACATGGAAGGGGAAGGATTACAGGGTTCGCCTTAAGACCAGAGTTACATCCAAATATGGCAAGGAGATTCTTTTTGTCCGGGAATCTGGCCTTAGTTGTTCTGAGGAAGCTAACGGACATAGAATGTCCAATACCATTTACAACTTTTAAGAGGACCAGAAGGTTGGTGGAGTCCTGAAATGACCGATTCATAATATCTGAATGCTAAATTGCTGAGAAACATTTGGGGAGCTCGAAGATCTGTTTCTTGTTTGTCCCATAGCAGATAAACTGGGAATTATTTGGATTGAGGGCGCATACAACAATGATTCTTTATTCATACTTAGTTGGAGGTCATGTAGTGTCCTGTATGTGAGGACTCTCTTTCCTTGATTCCTGTTGCGAAACCCTGATTCTTGTTTAGTCCTTAGTCAGAAGTCATGTTGATTATTTAATAGAGGAACCGTGGAAAACAGATTTCTTCTCTTTTATTAACAAGAGGCCAGGTAGTTTCCTGTATATGAGGATTGCTATTACCCACATTCATGCCTCGAATCCCTGATACTTCTTTAGCCGTCAGCAAGATGCCCTGTAAATTTTCAGAACTGAGGACTTGTAGAACCCAGATTCCTTATTTTTAACAACAGCCGTGCAGTTACCTGTGTATGAGTACTCCTGTTCACCGATACATGCGTCAAAAACTTGATTCTGGTTTAGATCTTAGGAAGACGCCTTATATTTTTTTGGAGATTGAGAAAACATTTCACCCACATTCCTTACTCTTTCATAGTAAAAGTCAGTGCATTTGTCTGTATATGAGCATTTCATTTCCCTAGTTTATGCTTCAAGAACCCAAATTCGTGTTTAGCCATTAGCCAGAAACCCTGAAGTTTTATTGGGATGGAGGACATGTGTAAACCAGATTCCTTATTCTCCTTTAGTAATAGACAGTGCCGTTTCCTGTATATGAGGACTCCCATTATCCAGATTCCTACTCCCAAAACCTTAATGGTGGTTATCTCTTAGCAAGGTGGTCTGTATGTTTTTGGGATGGAGGCCTCGTGTAAACAAGATTCCTTATTCTTCTGTAGCAACAGGTCGTGTTGTGTTCTGTATATGAGGACTCCCATTACTGAAATTCTTGCTTCATTCTCAGCTAGATGCCAAGATATTTCCTGGTGACCTAGAATTCCAGTTGCTTGGATATCAAGAGAAAGACTCCCATAAAGTTCTTGAGGAATTGGTACCCAAGATTCCTGGTCCCTTTTCAAAAGACACACTAAAAATGTGGCGACACAGTAGCCCAGATTGCTGATTAAATCTTCTCAAGAGTCTTTATAAATTTAGGCGATTGAGAACTCCAAGAACTGGATTCCCTTTCCGTTCTCAGCAAGATGCTCTGAATTTCCCTGTATATATGGATTCCAAAACT
>NW_007259694.1:2555-8248 GCF_000164805.1 Carlito syrichta | reverse complement strand
AAAACCCAAATTCGTGTTTAGCCCTTAGCAACACACGCTGAAGGTTTTTTTTCGGATTGAGGACACGTGTAAACCAGATTCCTTATTCTTCGTTAGCAATAGATATTGCAGGTTCCTGTATATGAGGACTCCCATTATCCAGATTCCTCCTCCCAAAACCTGAAAGGTGGTTGTCTCTTACATGACGCTCTGTAGAATTTTGGGTTGGAGGACTCGTGTAACCATGATTCCTTTTTCTTACGTAGCAACAGGTCTCGTAGTGTTCTGTATATGAGGACTCCCATTACCGAAATTCCTGCCTCGTTCTCAGCAAGACACCGAGACATTTCTGGGTGATCTAGAATTCCAGTTGCTTGACTATCCAGAGAAAGACTCCCATAAACTGCTTGTAGAATTTGAACTCAAGATTCCCAGTTCCCTTTTCAAAAGAAACCCTAAAAATGTGGGGACATAGAAGACCAGATTGCTGATTATACCTCATCAAGAGACCTTGTAGATTTAGGCAATTGAGAACTCCAACAACCGGATTCCCTTTCCATTCTCAGCAAGATGCCCCGATTTTCACTGTGTATGTGTATTCCAAAACTCTGTATACAAAAATGCAGATGCCCAGATGTTTCCTAGGGTCGTGGAATCCTTGAATCCTGGTTATATTTAATAATTTGTACTAAATATTTGGCAACTGCAAAACCCTCGGCCCCTCTCCAAATAAAAGTACCAACGGAAATTTAAGGATTACCAAGTTCATCTTAAGACCAGAGTTACATCCAAATATGGCAAGAAGATACTTTTTTTCCGGGAATCTGGCCTTAGTTGTCCCGAGGATCCTAAGGGACTTGTACAACCAGATATCCCTTTACAACTCTCAAGAGGACCAGAATGTTGCTTGAGTCCTGAAATGACTGATTCATAATACCCAAAATCCAAATATCTCCAAAACGTGAGACGAGCTTGGAGCCCTGATTCTTGTTTAACTCGTAGTAAGACACCCTAAGAATTTTTCGAAATGAAGACTAGTGTATCACAGATTCATTATTCTTCCTTAGCGAGGGGCCGTATAGTGTCCTGCATATGAGGACTCCCTTTCCCAAGAATCCTGATTTGAAACCCTGATTCATGTTTAGCTAAGATGTCATGTAGATATTGTGACGGAGGTACCATGTAAAACAGGTTTCTTATTTCTCCTTAGCAAGAGATCGTGTAGATTCTGTATATGAGAACCGCTATTACCTATGTAACAGCTTCAAAACCCTGATTCTTGTTTAGTCCACAACAGATGGCCTGTTGATTTTTAGGACTGCGGACTGCTATAACCCTGATTCTACTTCTTCCTTGGCGAGAGGACGTGTATTTTCCTGTATATTAGGTCTCTCATTACACTGATCCTGCTTCGAAACTCTGATTCTTTTTTATCTCTTCCAAGATGCCCTAGAGATTCTTGGGATTGAGGAATCGTGTAACTCAGATTCCTTATGCTTTCTTAGGAAAGGTCATGTAGTAGTCTATATATAAGGACTCCATTTCTCCTGATTCACGCTTATAAGACCCTGATTCGTATTTAGCCTTAGCAAGACGACCTGAAATTTTTTTGGGATTGAGGACATGAGTAACGGAGATTCCTTATTCTACTCAGCTATAGGCAGTGGTGTTTCCTGTATGTGAGGACTCCCATTACCCATATTCCTACTTCAAAACCTGATTCGTGGTTACCTCTTAGGAAGACGGCCTGAAATTTTTGGGATTGAGGACTCATGTAAACAAGATCCCTTATACTTCCTTAGCAATATGTCATGTAGTTTCCTGTATATGATGACTCCCATTAAACAGCTTCCTGCTTCACTCTGCAGGATCCCGAGACAGTTCCTGGTGACCGAGAATTCCAGTTGTTTGGATATCAAGAGAAAGACTCCCATAATGTTATTTGGGAACTGGAATCCAAGATTCCTGGTCCCCCTTAACAAGACCTCCCCAAAATGTGGAATCTTCAAAACCCAACATCCCAATTCCGACCTGACCGCCCACAAGAATTTTTTGTAGTTTGAGGTCACCTGATTTGAGGGATTTTGTACCAATATGCCATTTGGTTCTGGGGAACAGGATTATGGTCAAAGATATTCCTAGGACACAAAAGGATTTGTAGGGACAGATCCTTGATTCCAACTAACAAGGGGACCAGAATATTCCTGTAGGTCTGTAATGACAGATTTAGGGTATCCAGGGAGTAAGTAGCTCTGAAAAATGTAGGGACCCAGAAGCCCAGTTTCCTGATTAAACCTTATCAAGAGGCCCTGTAGATTCCAGTTAATGAGATCTCCTTGAACCGGATTTCCCTTTTGTTCTCAGAAAGATGCCCTGATTTTCCCTTGTGATGTGGATACCCAAACTGTGTATACAAATAGACAGATGGCCCAATGTTTCCTAGGGCCTTGGATTCCATGATTGCTCATGACCCTTAAAAGTATGTAATAAATATTTGGCAACCTCAAAACACCAGTCCCTTATCTGAATAGACAGACAAACGGAAATTTTAGCATTGTGAGGAGCCTCGTAAGAGAAGAGTTACACGCAAACATGGCGTGAAGATTCTTTAGGCCCTAGAATCTCCCCTTTGTTCTCCCGAGGTAATCAATGGTCTTGTAGGTGCACATTATCAGTTATCACTTTCAAGATGACCAGAGGGTTGCTGAGAATATATAATGAAAAAATTGTCATATCCAAGAGATCAGTTGCCCTAACAAATGTGGGGATTTAGAAGCACAGATTCCAGATTATCCCTTATAATATGGCTCTGTAGTGTTCTGTGATTGGTGACTCCCATAACTCAGATTCTTTTTGTTCTCAATGAGACTCCCAGACGTTACTTGGCGACGTGGAAGTACAAACCCTTAAATACCAATACTCATATGCCCAAATGGTGACTAGGGCCCTGGAATCCAAGATTGCTGGATTCCCTTTAAGAATATGTCCGAAATATGTAGGAACTCCTAAAGCCAAGTTTCGAATATCAACCAGATATTCCAGCAGTAGTTTTGGAAATAGGAGAAAATCATGAAGCCAGAAATTACATTATAAAATGGGGAGATGATTCCTTGCGCTGTGGAATCTGGCTTTCCAGCCTCCTGCAAAACAAGTGGAGTAGATAGCCACATTCTCTGTTACATCTAACAAGAGGAGCAGCAGGTCCGTGGGGATTGGTAATGTCAGATGTGTGGTATGGATATAGGAATAAGCTCTGAAAAATGTGAGAAACAGGACTCCCAAATTCCTGATTAGCATTTAGAAATATGCTGTAGACTTCTAGGTTTGAGAACTACCTGAAGCCAGGGAAAAATTAGCAACTGCTCAGAAGTTTGCTGGTCACATGGAAACTGATTCTCCTTGTTCCACACTGGCAACATGAGTAGAAGCTTTCTGGAGACATAGTGTCCCAGATTCCTGCTTCATTGTCAGCAAAAGGACCAAATGTTTCCCGGTGCCCTGGAAGACCAGACTCTTCGCTCCCAATGGAAAGACTCCAGAATGTCCTGTAGACATGGAAGCTGAGAACCTGGTGCCCTCCCAAAAATACCTTCTAAAAATGGTACAAAATCTAAACCCAAGTTCCTAATTCTGAATAGCTAAACTACCAGATGTTTTTGGTGTACGAATTAACCCTGAACTCAAGGCTCAAATTCAAAGGAACCGAGATGATTACTTGTGTCCTGGAATTTGAAGTTACAGGATCCAGAATCTAACTGGATTTGTAGTGCCATATTATCCTTTTAACTATCAAGAGGACCACAATATTGTTGGTTTCCTGGAATGACTGATTCATAATATCCAAATAGGAAACAGCTCAGAAAAATGTGGGGACGTCGAAGCCCAGAGTTTTGTAGAACTTAGCAAGACGTCTTGTACATTTTTGGAATTGAGGACTCATGGAAAGACAATTCTATATTTTTCCTTAGAAATAGCCCCTGTAGGTTCCTGCATATGAGTTCGCCCGTTCCCCAGATTCCTGCTTTGAAATCCTGATTCTTGTTTAACCCTTATCAAGATGCCGAGTAGATTTTAGGCATTGAGGCCAAGGGAAAACCAGATTCCTTATTCTTTCTTAGCAAGAGACTGTGTAGTTTCCTGTGTATGAAGACTCCCAATACCCAGATTCCTGCTATGAAAACCTGATTCTTTTTAGCCCTTAGCAAGTCGCCCTGTAGATATTTAGGATTGATCATATATTAACCCTGATTCCTTATTTGTCCTTAGCAAGAGGCTGTGAATTTTCCTGTATATGAGGACTCCCATTCCCCAGATTTGTGCGTCAAATCCCTGATACATTTTTTATCCCTTAGTAAGACTCCTTGTAGTTTTTTGGGATGTGAGGACTAGTATAACCCAGATTACTTTTTCTTCTGTAGCAGGAGGCCGTGTAGGTTCCTGGATATGAAGACTCCCATAACGCAGATTTCTGCTTCATTCTCAGCAATTCGTTGAATATTTCCTGATAAACGTAGATTTACAGTTGTTTGGATATCAATAGGAAAACTCACTTATGGTACCTGGGAACTGTAGTCCAACTTCCCATGGTCCCCTTAACAAGTCATTGCAAAAATATGGAATATTGTAAACTCAATATCACAATAGCTACCAGCCCAACCACAGGAAATTCTCTATGTTGAGGCAACCTGAAGCGTAGGATTTAATAACAATATGCCAATTGACACCAGAGGAAGTGGATTTTGGCCAAAGATGTTCATAACAAACAAATGGAATTGTAGGTCCAGATCCTCGATTACCCTGATTCTTGTTTAGCCCACAGGAGATGGCCTCTTGATTTTTAGGACTGAGGAATGCTATAACCCCGACTCATTTTCTTCCTTGGCAAGGTGCCATGTATTTTCATGTATATTAGGACTCTCATTACGTAGATCCTGCTTTGATACTCTGATTCTTTTTTAGCCCTTTCCAAGATTCCGTGTAGATTTTTGGGATTGAGGACTCGTGTAACCCAAATTCATTATACTTTCTTAGCAAAAGGTCATGTAGTTGGCTATATAAAAGGACTCCATTTCCCCAAATTAATGCTTAAACCATCTTGATTCGTGTTTAGCCCATAGCAAGACGACCTGAAGTTTTTTTGGGATTGAGGACACAAGTAACGCAGATTCCATATTCTTACTTAGCAATAGGCAGTGAAGTTTCCTGTATGTGAGGACTCCCATTACCCAGATTTCGACTTCAAAAACGTGATTCGTGGTTACCTCTTAGGAAGACGGCCTGTAACCTTTGTGATTGAGGACTCATGTAAACAAGATTCCTTATACTTCCTTAGCAATATGACATGTAGTTTCCTGTATATGACGACTCCCATTACCCAGCTTCATGCTTCACTCTGCGGGATGCCAGACAGTTCCTGGAGACTGAGAATTCCATTTCTTTGAATATCAAGAAAAAGACTCCCATAATGTTCTTTGGGAACTGGAATCCAAGATTCCTGGTTCCCCTTCACAAGACCCTCCCCAAAATGAGGAATCTCAAAACCCAACATCCCAATTCTGACCTGCCCGCCCACAAGAATTTTCTGTAGTTTGAGGTCACCTCAATCGAGGGATTTTAAACCAATATGCCTTTTGACTCTGGGGAACATATTTATGGTCGTAGATGTTCCTCGGACACAAAAGGATTTGTAGGGCCAGATCCTTAATTACAACTAA
>NW_007259694.1:0-1989 GCF_000164805.1 Carlito syrichta | reverse complement strand
TTGGAATGCCCGATTCCCGTTTACAACTTTCAAGAGGACCAGAATTTTGCTGGAGTCCTGAAATGACTGATTCGTTATATCCGCATACAAAACTGCTAAGAAACATTTCAGGATCTCGACGCCCTGTTTCTTGTTTGTCCCATAGCAGACACCCTGGGAATTTTTTAGATTGAGGACTCATACAACAAAGATTCATTATTCATCCTTCATTAGAGACCATGTAGTGTCCCTGTACATGACACTCCTTTCCTAGATTCCTGTTTTGAAAAGCCTGATTCTTGTTTAGCCATTAGGAAGATGCCATGTAGATTTTTTGATCGAGGAACCGTGTAAAACAGATTTTCTTCTTTTTTTCTTAACAAGCGGCCATGTAGTTTCCTGTATAAGAGGACTACTATTACACACATTCATGACTCGAATCCCTGATTATTCTTTAGCCGTCAGCAAGATGCCCTGGAGACTTTCAGGACTGAGGACTTGTATAACCCAGACTCCTTATTTTTAGCAACAACCGTGCAGTGTCTTTTATATGAGTTCTCACTTTCGCAGATACATGCGTCGAAACCCTGATGCTTGCATAGACTTTTGAAGACGCCCTGCAGTTTTTTGGTGTTTGAGAAGAGATGTTGCCCAGATTCCTTTTTCTCTCTTAGGAAAAGTTCGTGCACTTGCCAGTATATGAGGATTTCATTACCCTAGATTATGCTTCAACAACACAATTCGTGTTAGCCCTTAGCAAGACACATTGAAGTTTTTTTGGGATTGAAGACACTTGTAAACCATTGACGTTTTTTTGGGATTTCTTCTTCTTCCTTAGCAATCAACAGTGCAGTTTCCTGTATATGAGGACTGTCATTGCCCAGATTCCTACTTCACAAACCTGATTCGTGGTTACCTCTTAGGAAGACGAACTGTAGTTTTTGGGATTGAGGACTCATGTAACCAAGATGCCTTATTTTTCCTTTGCAATATGCCATGTAGTTTCCTGTATATGATGACTCCCATTAACCAGCTTCTTGCTTCATTCTGCAGGATGCCCAGACAGTTCCTGGTGACCGAGAATACCAGTTATTTGGATATCAAGAGAAAGACTCCCATAGTGTTCTTTGGGAACTGGAATCCAAGATTCCTAGTTCCCCTTAACAAGACCTCCCCAAAATGTGGAATATTCAAAACCCAACATCCCAATTCCGACCTGCCCTGCCACAAGAATTTTCTGTATTTTGAGGTAACAGGAATTGAGGGATTTTGTACCAATTTGCCATTTCATTCTGAGGAACACGATTATGGTTGAAGATGTTCCTAGGACACAAAAGAATTTGTAGGGCCAGATCCTTGATTACAACCAACAAGAGGACCAGATAGTTCCTGTGGATCTGTAATGACAGATTAAGTATATCCACGTAGCAAATAGCTATGAGTATCTAGGGAGCAATTAGCTCTGAAAAATGTAGGGACCCAGAAGCCCAGATTGCTGATTAAACCTTATCCAGAGACCCTGTACTTTTCGGTTTATGAGAACTCCTAGAAGCGGATTTTCCTTTCATTCTCAGCAAGATGCCCTGATTTTCCCTTGTGATGTGGATACCCAAACTGTGTATACTAATAAACAGATGGCCCAAAGTTTTATAAAAGTATGTAATAAATATTTGTCAACCTCAAAATACCAGTTCCATATCTGAATAGACGAACAAACGGAAATTTTAGCATTGCGAGGTGCATCTTAAGATGAGAGTTACACACAAACATGGCGTGAAGATTCCTTTGGCCCTAGAATCTGCCCTTTTTTGTCCCAAGGTAACCAATGGACTTGTAGGAACACATTATCAGTTATCACTATCAAGATGACCAGAGGGTTGCTGAGAATATATAATGAAAAAATTGTCATATCCAAGAGACCAGTACCCTAACAAATGTGGGGATTTAGAAGCCCAGATTCCCGATTATCCCTTATAATGTGGCTCTGTAGAGTTCTGTGATTGGTGACTG
>NW_007259693.1:951-8681 GCF_000164805.1 Carlito syrichta | reverse complement strand
CTACTGTTACCAGGTTTTGGCATCATGGCAACCCAATTCTGCTATGCTTTCTTGTTGACGGTTTAAAAGTAAAATGTATTGGACTGGACGTTGTTACTGATTGATACATTTCTAGATACCAGTTAGACTCATCACTGTATCATCCATTCCTTCATAGAGTCAATGTCTTACCAGATCAGTGTGTAAAGTATCCCTTAGTTGCCTGTTCTAGTCATTTTTATCAATATCAATGTTACCAACACTAGGTAGAAGTGCCGGGAATTTTCATCTTCAAACCTTTCTGAAGATGCGAGATGAATGACAACATTTAAATTGGACAAAAACTTAAAAATTCTCTCAGGGTGAGATCGGGTGAATAGGGAGGATGGGGCATGGGGATCATGTCGTTTTTGGTCAAAAACTGCTAAACACTCAGTGTGATGTGGGCAGGTGCTTTGTCATGGTGAAAGAATCAGTCACCTGTTTGCCACAACGCAGGATGTTTCTTCCTCAAATCATGATGTAACCTTCTGAAAACTTCCAGATAAAAACTTTGGTTAACTGTCCGATCCATAGAAACATTTTTTAGGCAATTGCTGTTATCTAGGATGGAGCTTAGATACATAGATCTCCTACAAGGTTGGAGCAACAGGATTGTCTTGTTGCTCTAGACTTTCATTTCAACATGGTTACACTGGGAGGTTTTCAAGCAAAAGGGCATGTATTTGATTGAGAATAGTACAAACACATCCCAGAATTCTGTCAGGGAGAGAGAGATACATTTAGTTCATTAGAGTTGACTCTTGAACAAGATGAATTTTCAACGCATGGTCCATATCTACATGGATTTTCTTTCACCTCTGTCATCCCCCAGAGAATAAGACCAGCTCATCTTCCTCCTCCTCAGTCTATTTAATGTGAAGATGATGAGATCAAATACCTTTATGACCAGCCACTGCCACTTAATGAATATGGAGACACCCCAAAAACTGGAACTTATTTGTAAAAAAAATTGCGTATTTATCTTTACATGTTTAGCCTTCATTTGCCTTCAAAATACCCTCTATTTGATGCAATATACTATTTGAGATGTGTGCCCACTGCTCAAAATCATTTTTGAATTCTTTAATTTTGATTCCTTTTGCTGCTTCTGCCACTTTGTGTTTCACCTCTTCCACACTGGCAAAACATTTCCCTTTGGGGACTTTTTTCATCTGGGGAAACAAAAAAAAATTATCTCAGGGTGAGATCAGGTGAATACGGAGGATGGGGCATGTTGTGGGCAGGTGCCTTGTCATAGTGGAAGAACCAGTCACCTGTTTGCCACAACGCAAGATGTTTCTTCCTCAAATCATGATGTAACCTTCTCAAAACTTCCAGATAAAAACTTTGATTCATAAAAACAAATTCCAAATCTACTATAAGGGGCTCACCTCCAAAATCTTATTTCATTTTTGGGGTGAGTCCCCCCTCATGCAGCACTAATTTGATATCCTATGTACACCCATGGACATCACATCCTAGAGAGGCAATTAGTCAATATTCTAAGCAATTAAAAAATAATGATTTGCTGAATTAGATGGCCTGACCAGGAATTCAAAATTGGAAACCCTTTTTAAAAATTTCAATTCATGAAGTATGCTGATTTTCTGAAGTTTAAGTTTTTTAAATAAATTATCAAAATGCAATAAAAATTAAATGAGCTTAATTAATTTAGCTTAGAAATAAATACTTTCTAATGGAATTACTGAAAGGAATATGAACTAACACATTTGCATTTATTTATTTCTGTTATGTAAATCAAAAGTATTAATTGACAAGCTTAATGTTCCCTCTCAAACTAATATTTTTGTGTTAATGGAAAACTGATTTAATCAGAAAACTTTCTCATCTATCAGCCTAGAATAAGTCACAGGAGACTGTCCTTCTAGATAATTAAAGTTTAAATTTAACTTTTTGCTTTCAGAAATGTTGACTTAATCATTCTAATTTACAGTAAATATAAGAGTATGTGGTGTCAGAATGTTCTTTTCTTTTATTTTTTCTTTTCTTGTCTCCATGGGGGCCCTGTGGGTTTCTTAGATTACATGAGGAGTCTTACTGATGATAATACTGATAATACATGAACACTTATGGTGGGTTGGGTATATTGCTAAGAGCTTTATATGACCGTTCAGTCCTTCCCGCACCCAGTTTACAGAGAGTAAACAGAAGAGCAGAAAGGTGCAATTACTACCTAATGGCCTCAAAGCTAGGAAACTTCTTCCTTTCTACCTCTGAGCCCTGCTGTCTCTGTACCAGCTTCTTCCTCACCATATTGTCCCCATGTGGTGACAGACACGACCACCAGCATCTGTGGATTTGTATTTTGCTGGCATAGCAACCCCAATAGAAAGAAAACAGCTGAAAGCTTTCGGGTTTCTGTCCACAGCCTGTTACACACCATTAAAGCATTTGCTGTAAAGGACATTACTGAGAAATTTGGTGACATCATAATGAGGTTTGACTGTTAAATATTAGTAACATATCGGTGCTAATTTCCTGATTTTGATGGTTATCTGGACTTTTTGTAGGCTTTGTTCTTATTGTAGGAAATAATTAATGTGGGGTAATGGCATCAGATAGGCAATCTATTCCACTCGGTCCAGGGGACAAAAGTTACTTGTATTCTACTTACAATTTGTATTTTCCATGGTCACTATTTCAAATTAAAATACATTACAATTATTAATTACGCCTGTGAATTCATCTGCTCCTGCTAGAGGTGGCTCTGTTCCAAGTGTTTCTCATCTCCCCCGGCCCAGCAGACCAGTCTACAGTGCTTTTCTCAAGATGTGAGAGGCCCAGGAGAGCCATGAGAACTCTCAAGGTTAAGAAGCAAAACATGAACTCATCTGTTTGTTTGCTTTTTCCTATTGGCCTAAGTAAGACATGTAGTTAAACTCCAAGTGAAAGGGGCCTTTTAGTGGGACAAATTGGTACCATCCATGGCAATAGGGGTGAGAACTGAGGCCAGTAATGCTATCTACCATGGTGCTGTAAACAGAAATGGATGGAGTTGTGAGAGGATGCTGGCATGAGGTCCACTACACTTATCATATATACATACTGAGGAAAGCTTCATGAAATGAGGTAGGTGCACAGAATACCCAGCACAGTGTTTGATCCATAGTTAGCAAAATACATGGTAGTTCCTTTCATTTTAACAACTTCCAATTGCCAAAGTTGTAGACTGTCTTTAAATAGATGTCAGACCAAGAAGATAGACTGAAAAATATCTTCATTATCTCTGTACCTTTCTTTGTGATGATGATAAGAAATTATTTTTCCTGTGCTAAGCAGATAGTTGGAGTTAAATGACTCTGGAACATTATTATTTCCTTTCAATCATTAATTATTTTTCAATATCACTTTCATAAATATTGAATATAAAATACTTATAAATTAACTTATCTCTGGCTTATAGATTGGCAATATAAAGATGTCATATTTTGTATACCTTATAATTCAACCATAATTCATCTGAGTTAAGATTTGGAAATAATAGGTAATGAAAATGGGATAAAAACAAAAATAGGATAATATGCACCTAATTGGTTTAAAAATGTAAAAGAAAATATTAAAAGGTAATATTTAAAAATAATTATGAAAATTAATTGCTTGATACACAGGTCCTGATCCCAGCTAAAATGACTATCTCCTAGGATTCGCTAATGCTTAAAGCTTGATTTTTCTCACAAACATAGTCCCAGTTGCTTGTAGAGGAATATGAGAATTCAGTCTAATTACCTGAACCATTTTAGGATTTGGAAATGATTTGTATGGACTATAATAAAACTTAATCTTCCTCTTCATCTAAATTTATAGTTGAGGTGGATAGGAATTTATTATACGTGGAGTGCTGAGCATATTTCAGAAGAGGATGATGGCACGCTTACAATCATGCTGGGAAAGCCATTCTAATCACGATTTACTACCAATCTTATCAGAGTCAAGCTCTCCTCAGCCCCACACAAAGGATAATTTATGTTGTAGGGCCTGAAGCTCCATATTTCTCACTGAATTTTGAGTCAAACTTGAATTTATGTCCTTCTTTTAAGAATGATATATATTTTGTAATCTTTCAGAGGTGGCTGAATGTATTATAAAAGATTTTGATATGCAAAAACAATCTCCTAATTTTAAAAAGTCTGGAAAAAAAAAACCCAGGAGATGGGGCAAGATGGCGACGGCATAGGTGAACCGGTGAGATTCTCTGAACGTGAGTTCCCAAAAAGGCTATTACTTCTCTACGCCCATCCCCCAGCCCACCACCAACCGTGCTGGGGTCAGGCCCAGGAACCTCAGTCCCACGCAAGGCCAGATATTGCGCCCCCCACCACTGCTGCCGTTCTACTCGTGTGTGCAAGTCTCCGGTCCCAGCCCCCTCCAGATCCCTCCCCGGCTGCATTGTCTCCAGCCCGGGCACCCAGCACCAAGCCGCCGGTCACACAAGGAAGCTCTGGGCGCCCACCCCTCAGAGACACTGGTCCCATTCCTGGCTGAAGTACTCTGTAGGGTCCCAGCACCACTCTCGCCACTTACAGCCTGCCCTTTGGAACTTTGGAGCTCTGGAACTCCGGGTCCACCCTGGCTGAGGCACTCAGTGTGAGACCCCAAGCTGGAGGACCCATAAACTGCCTTGCCATTCTCCAGGAAGAGACTTCCATTGCCCTGCCCACCTAGCAACAAACTTTACCTCATTTCCTAAGGCCAGGTATTGCAGCATGTGGGGAAGTTTTGGGTCCCTGCTCCCTTCGGCTCTCTCCCCAGCTGCATTGTCTCCAGCCCGGCACCCAGCACCGCCGGTCACACAGAGAAGCTCTGGGTGCCCGCCCCTCAGAGACACAGGTCCCATTCCTGGCTGAAGTACCCTGTGGGGGGCCCAGAGCCACTCTCGCCGCCCACTGCCTGCCCTTTGGAGCTTTGGAGCTCTGGAACTCCGGGCCCACCCAGGCTGAGGCACTCAGTGAGAGACCCCCAGCTGGGGGACCCAGACAAGTGGAGAAAAACAGAGCTGGGTAAACTACCTTGCTATTCTCCAGGCAGAGACTTCCATTGCCCCGCCCACCTATCAACAAACTTTACCTCAGTTCCTAAGGCAACAGTGCAAAACAGGAGACAAAGCCCCACCCTTATGCCACAACAAAAAACAAAAGGGAGAGGCTGGAATCAGAGATCACAGAAGTGACTCTAGTCTGATCGCTTATTTTGACTTATGATTTTATCGTTGAAACTGTTGGTCTAGATTACGTTTGGTGTTTACCTTCTGACTTATACTGTTTCTTGATTTTTTTGGCCTGTCCCTGTGTAGCTATCAGTATTCTTTAGGGAATCTTTCTTACCTGTCTTTTTTCACTTCTCCCCAGCCCTGTGTCTCTCTCTCACCTGATAGTTGGTATGTATATCTGTTTTCCCTCTCGCACTTCTCTCTTTCGCTTATTTTGACTTATGATTTTATCGTTGTAACTGTTGGTTTAGATCACGTCTGTTGTTTACCTTCTGATCTACACTGTTTCTCGATTTTATTGACCTGTCTCTGTGTAGCTATCAGTACTCCTTAGGGAATTTTTCTTACGTGTCTTTCTTCACTTCTTCCCGGCCCTGTGACTCTTTCTCACCTGATAGCTGGTATGTATATCTGTTATCCCTCTTGCACTTCTCTCTTTCGCTTATTTTGACTTATGATTTTATCATTGTAACTGTTGGTTTAGATCACGTTTGTTGTTTACCTTCTGACTTACACTGCTTCTCGATTTTATTGCCCTGTCTCTGTGTAGCTATCAGTAATCTTTAGGGAATCTTACTTACGTGTCTTTCTTCACCTCTTCCCAGCCCTGTGTCTCGTTCTCACCTGATAGTTGGTATGTATATCTGTTTTCCCTCTTGCACTTCTCTCTTTCTAACTTCCTATTGACCCCCCCTTCCTCCATTATTTTTCTCTTCTATATGCCACCTTTTAAAATCTAGGGACCAAGACTGCATACTGCTGAATAGACAGACCGTAAAGCAGAGGGAAAAGTGAACAAAGCCAGAAGACCCTCATAAGGAAGAACAGGTCATTGCAGAAGAGAAATAAAAGCAACCCTGACTTCCCCAAAAACAGAATTGAAGAGAGGGAGGGAAAGGGGGAGAGGGAGAAAAATCTACAGAAATGAAGAAAAACCAAAAGAAGAGTATGGGTCTCTCCCAGATGCCTGGGAGAGCAGACACTGAGAAATCTGACTTTGGAATGCAAACAATGAAAAGTCCCCAGAATGAAGGGTCTCAAACTGCAAATGTAGATATCAAAACAAAAATGGAGAAATTAAAAAGAATTGAGGAGACACAAGAAGAAACTAGGAAGGAGCTGATATCTGAGATAACAGTAATAAAGAATACTGTGAATGAAATAAATAACAAATTGATAAGCATGGAAAGCAGAATTACCCAAGCAGAAGAAAGAATCTCAGAGCTTGAGGACCAAAATATAGAAATAACCCAAACTCTTAAAAACACAGAAAATAAGCTCAAAAAGACAGAACAAAACCTTCAAGAGATGAGTGACTACCTCAAGCGGCCTAACCTAAGAATAATCGGACTCCCTGAGGCAGAAAGAGAGACAGAGGCCACATTGGAACAAACTTTCCATGAGATCATTCAAGAAAACTTCCCTTATCTAATCAGTGATACAAAAATTCAAACACAGGAGATTCAGAGAACTCCCGCAAGACAACAAATGAGAAGACCAACTCCTAGACACATAATAATTCACCTAAATAAAGTAGGTACAAAAGAAAAAATCCTAAAGGCAGCAAGAGAAAAAGGCCCGATCACCTACCATGGAAGACCAATTAGAATAGCAGCAGATTTATCTGCAGAAACCCTGCAGGCTAGGAGAGCTTGGAACCCTATCTTCAAAGTCCAAAAGATAAACAATTTCAACCAAGAATAACCTACCCGGCCAAGCTAAGCTTCATCAGTCAGGGAGAATTAATATCTTTCCCAGATATCCAATCCCTAAGAACTTATGCAGCCACATAACCATCTCTACATGAAACACTTAAGAAAGTACTAAACACAGAAGAAAAGGAAAAAAGAACAATGTTCTTCACAAGAGTACAGGGAAAAGAATAAAATATACATGAACCAACCCCAAAACCAAAAGAAAGACAAAAAAAGAAAAAAGAAAAAACCAAGTGGAAGAACAATAACCAATAAGAACTCCATGATAGGGACGAATTCTCACATTTCAATAATTAGTCTGAATGTGAATGGACTAAACGCACCACTGAAAAGACATAGAATGACAAAATGGATAAAATATCACCAGGCAACAATATACTGCCTTCAAGAGACCCATCTCACTAGAAAGGACATACACAGACTCAAAGTAAGAGGATGAAAAACAAATTTTCAGGCGAATGGAACACAAAAGAAAGGAGGAGTCGCGATCCTAATTTCAGACAAAATACCATTTAAGCTATCAAAAATTAAAAAAGATACAGAGGGCCACTACATAATGATAAAAGGTTCACTCCATCAACAAGAAATATCTATCCTAAACATATATGCACCCAACATAGGTGTGCCAACATTCATAAAGCAACTTCTAGGAAAACTAAAGAAAGACATTGACTCTAACACCATAATAACTGGGGACTTTAACACACTACTCACAACCTTAGACAGATCATCAGGACAAAAAATCAGCAAGGAGATCCGGAACCTCA
>NW_007259693.1:0-931 GCF_000164805.1 Carlito syrichta | reverse complement strand
CCTTTCTTCTCTTTTCTTCACTCTGTAAACCATAGAGGAACAGTACACCAATAAGGTGGTTGGTTAGCTTGTATGTTAGCATCACTAAATGTTTTATTTTTTTGTATGGGAGTTGGTTCATCTGTAGCTATGGTCTATTGTTTTTATCTGTTTCAGTATAGGTCTCTCTCTCCATTTGATGACACACTCGTTTGTTTCCCCCCTTACTCCTCTATCTCTCCACGCCCCTCTTCAACCCACTGTCTGCACCATTCTCTTCCCTCTGCTAACCACATTTTATTTCAGGGAGTAAACCTACAGCCCCACTGCATGGAGAGATTCCAAGGCAGTGGGAAGTGGGTTCCAGGTTATCCACACACCTGTCAGTGAATACCAGGACCTGCAGATAGATTTTGAATCACAGCTCCCCCCTTAAGTAAATCTCAAAACTGCAAAAAGGACCACCCCCAACCTACAGTGCAACTCCAGAACTGAACAAAGTAAGAGGGCATACATAAAGAATAGGAGATTGAACAAACAGAAGTAAAACCAATCCCTTTACCCCTGAATAACAGAATTAAAGAAGACGGTGATGTGGAGGGAAGGAAAAAGTAGGGAGGGGGAAAAACCGCACAAATGAAGAAAAACCAAAAGAAGAATATAGGTCTCACACAGAACCCCTGGGAGATCAGACACTGAGAAAACAGATTCTGGAACACAAACAATGAAGAGCCCCCAGAATGACTGGTCACATGCAACAAACCCAGACATCAAGACATTAATGGAGAGAATTTAAAAAATTGAGGAGAGAAAAGAGGAAAATAGGAATGAGCTGATGTCAGAAATAACAGCAGTAAAGAATACTGTGATGGAAATGAATAACAGACTAATAAGCATGGAAAGCAGAATTAGCCAAGCAGAGAAGATCTCAGAGCTCGAGACCAAACACAGA
>NW_007259692.1:8049-34940 GCF_000164805.1 Carlito syrichta | reverse complement strand
GAAATTTCTTGGAGTATATGTATTGGTATGTAGGAGTATGTACTTCTACGTCACCAGATAACATCCGGGCATCTTTCTGATAATAAAAAAACGAATGTGGGTTATGGGAGGCCTCAATCCATTTCTACAGGGCTCCGTTATAAGGGCTTATATGGAATCTGGGCTTCTTGTTCTCCAAATTCTTCAGAGCATGTTGCCACTTGTAAAGGACAAGTGTCATTATAGATTCCCTGCAACCATCTGGCCCTCTTCATTGTTTTAAACAAGAACCAGTCCGTGCAATTCAGTTGGTTTTCTCGGCACAACTAAAGGCAGACTACAGGACTAAGGCCTCATCTAGCAATATTTGTGTGTAACTCTTCTCTTAAGATGTACACAGTAATCCTAATAATTCCTTTTGTGAATCTATAAGATATGGCCTGGGGGGTTGGGGTTCCTAAGCATGTTTACATATTTTTAAAGGTAACCAGGAATCACGGTTTCCACGTCCCTGGGAAACAGCTGGGCATCTATGTGCATACAGAGTTTTGGAATCCAGATCGCTAGGAGATATCAGGCTCTTCCTGAGAACGGGAAGAGAATGCGGGTCCAGGGGTCTTCAACCGTCAAAATCTATACGGCCTCTTGATAAGGTTTAATGAGGAATCTGGGCTTGTAGGTCCTTCCATTATTCAGAGCTATTTGCCACGTGGATACCTAAAATCTCTTATTACAGATCCAAGCGATTCTAGACCTTTCGATAGTTGTAATTGAGTATCTGAACCTACAAATTCGTTTGTTTCTTATCCACATCTTCAGTCATAATCCACTTCCCCAGCTATATACTGCCATTTTGCGACAAAATCCCTCGCTTCAGGTTACCTGAAAATACTGAAATTTCCTGTGGTCAGACTGGTGGAAATTGCGACAGTTGGTTTAGAATATTCCATAATTTTACTATGTCTTGTTAAGGGGAACCTGGAAGTTTGGATTACAGATCCCAGGTACTATGTGGGAGTTTTCTATTGATATCCAAACAACTGGAATTCTATGTTCATCAGGAAACATCTCGGGTATTGCTGAGAATTAAGCAGGAATTTGCAAAACGGGAATCCTCATATACGGGAAACTACAAGGTGTCTTACTACAGAAGAATAAGGAATCTGGGTTACACAAGTCCTCAAATCCAAAAAATCTACAGGGAGTCTTACTAAGGGAGAAAAAGTATCACGGAATTGAAGCACGAATGTGGGGAATGGGAGTCCTGATATACAGGAAAATTCACAACCTCTTGCTAAGGACGAAAAGGGATCTGGGTGACACATGTCCTCTATCCGAAAAATCTACAGGGCGTCTTTCTAAGAGCTAAACAAGTATCAGGGTTTCGAAGCCAGACTCTCGGTAATAGGAGTCTTAACTTAGAGGAAACTACACAGCCTCTGCCTAAGAAAGGATAAGAAATCTGGTTTTCCCAAACCACAATGCCAAAAATCTACTGGGCGTCTTGCTATGGGCTAAACAAGAATCAGGATTTCGAAGCAAGAATCTGGGAAATGGAGTCCTCATATACAGGAAACTACATGGGCTCTTGCTAAGGAAGAATAACGAATCTGGGTTACAAGAGTCCTCAATTCAAAAAATGTTCAGGGCGTCTTGACAAGGCCTACAACACTCGGACTTCGACGTCCCCATATTTTTCAGAGTTGTATCCTATGTGCATATTAGGAATCACTCATTCCAGTAGTTCCACAACATTCTGGTCCTCTCAATAGTTTAAACGAAAATATGGCACTACAAGTTCATTTATATTCTGCATCCTCTAACTCCAAATTCCAGGACAGAAGAAATCATCTCGGGTGTTTTGAATGTAAGCCCTGAGTTCAGGGTTACCTCGTACTCCAGAAACTTCTGGTAGCTCAGCAATTCGGAATTAGGAACTTGGGTTTAGATGTTGCACCATGCTTAGAAGGTGTTTTTGGGATGGCACAAGGGTCTTGGTTTACAAGTTCATAGGAGCATTCTGGAATCATTCTATTGGGAGCCACGTGTTTAGACTTCTAGGAAACGGGAAATATCTAGTCGTTCTTCTGAGAACGAAACAGGAATCTCGGACACTATGTCCCCAGAAAGTATCTACTCATGTTCGCAATGTGGAACAAGGAAAATCAGTTTTCATGTGACCAGCAAATCTGGGCAGTTGTTGATTTTTCCCTGACTTAAGGTAGTTCTCATACCTAGATGCCTACAAGAATTTGTTAAATGCTAATCAGGAATTAGGAGTCCCAGTCCCCACACTTCTCAGAACTAATTCCTGTATACATACCAAAAATCTGTCATTACCGATTCCCAGGAACCTGCTGCTCCTCTTCCTAGTTGTACCAGAGAATCTGGCCATCTGCTCCGCTTTTTTTGCAGGAGGCTGTAAGCCCAGATTCTGCAACCCTACGTATCATGTTGCCATTTTTCGTGTAATTTCTCACTTCAGGTTTACCTCCTAATCCAGAAACTACTACTGGAATTTTAGAGTGATATTCGTAACTTGGGATTAGGTGTTCCCAAATATTTAAGACGTTTTCTTGAAAGGGATCCAGCAATCTTGGATTCCAGGGCCCTTCTGACCTTTTGGACTTATGACTATTGGTATATAATAGTTTGCACTTCCACATTGCCAGGTAACTTCCGGTATTCTTACTGAGAACAAGAAGAATCTGGGTTATGGGGGTCACGAATCCAAGAATTCTACATGGACACCTTATAAAGGCTAATCTGGAATCTGGGATTCGATTTCCACACATTCTTTAGGGCTACAGGCCTCTTGGATATGATTATTTTTTCATTATAAATTCTCAGCATCCTTTGGAACGTCTTGTTTGTTGTAAGCGAGAATGTGGACTCTCAATTTTGTTGGGTACCGCGGGACAACAAATGGTATATTCCAGGACCGAAAGGATCTTATCGCCATATTTGTATGTAACTATCGCCTTAAGATGTACCTTGTAATACTAAAACTTCTGTTTGTCCTTCTACTCCGATAGGGGCCATGTGTTTTGTGGTTGCCAAATATATATTATGTACTTTTAGAAGTAAGCAGGATTCATGGATTCCACGAACCTAGGTAATTTCTGGGCTTCTGCCTATTTTTATACAGAGTTTTAAATCCAGATCACGAGAAATAATCAGGGCATCTTACAGAGAACGAAAAGGAAATCCAGTTCTAGGAGTTCTCGTTCTCCAGAATCTACATGACCTCTTGATAAGGTTTAATCAGCAATCTGGCTTCAGGTTCCCTACATTTTTCAGAGCTACTAGCTCCGTAGATACCCTTAATCAGTCATTAGAAATCCCCAGGAGCATTCTATTCTCTTGATAGTTGTAATCGAGAATCTGGTCCAAATATCCTTTTGAGTCTTATGAACATCTAAGACCATAATCAGGTACTCCAGGAATCTAATGGCATATTGCTACCAAATCCCTTGATTCTGGTTACATCAAACTATAGAAATTTTTTGTGGTCAGGCTGGTGGGAATTGGGACATTCGGTTTAGGAGACTCCACATTTTGAGGAAAAAGTTAAGTGGAACCAGGAAACTTGGATTCCAGTTCCTCAATAACCTTATGGGAGTCTTTCTCTTGATATCCAAACAACTGGAATTCTAGGTCACCATGAAATATCTCAGCACCTTACTGAGAATGAAGCAGGAATATGGGAAATGGGAGTCCTCATATACTGGAAACTATACTGCTTCTTGCTAACTAAGAATAAGGAATATTGGTTGCACGAGTACTCAGTCCAAAAATCCACATGACATCTTACTAAGAGGTAACTATGAATCAGGTTTTTAATATAGGAATCTGGGTAGTGGGAGTCCTCAAATACAGGAATCTGGACTGCTTATTGCTAAGAAAGAATAAGGAATCTGGTTTACACGTGTCCTCAATCCCTAAAAAACTTCAAGGCATCTAGCTAAGGACTAAACACGAATCAGGGTTTTTGAAGCAAGAATCTGCGGAAATGGGGTCCTCATATACAGGCAAATAAGAGGTCTTTTGCTAAGAAAAAATAAGAAATCTGGGTTACACGTGATTTCTATCCGAAAAGAACTACAGGGCGACTTGCTAAGGGCTAAACAAGAATAAGGGATTCAAAGCAGGAATGTGGGTAATACTCCTCATATCCGGAATCTTCGAGGCATCTTCCTAAGAAAAAATAAGGAATCTGTTTTACACGGTTCCTCGTTCACAAAATCTACATGGCATCTTGCTAAGGGCTAAACAAGAATCAGGGTTTCAAAACAGGAATCTGGGAAAAGGGAGTCCTTATATACAGGACACTACACGGCCTCCAGTGAAGGAAGAATAAGGAATCTGTGTTACACGAGTCCTCAACCTGAAAAAATTCTCAGGTCGTCTTGCTACTGGACAAACAAGAATCAAGGCTATGAGCTCATGTTTTGGAGCTATTTAGCATGTGGATATTAGGAATGAGTCAATTCAGGACTCCAGCAACATTCTGGTCCTCTTGGTAGTTGTAAACGGGTACCTCGCACTGCAAGTTCCTTAGGTTGCTCGGGACAACTAAGGTCAGATTCCAGCACAAAAGGGATCGTCTCGCCATATTTGCATGTAACTCTTGGTCTCAAGATGAACACTGTAATTCTTAAACTTCCATTTGTCCTTTTATTTTGAGAGGGGCCGAGGGTTTTGCAGTTGCCAAATGTTTAGTAAGCATTTTTAAAGGTAACCAGGAATCACGGATTCCCTGACCCTAGGAAACTTGTGGACATCTGTCTTTAGTATACAGAGTTTTGGAATACACATCGACAGGGAAAATCAAGGCATCTTGCTGAAACGAAGAGAATCCGGGTTCTTGAGTTATATTTCGCCAAAGTCTACAGGGCCTCTGTTGAGGTTTAATCAGGAATCTGGGCTTTAAGTCCCCATATTAGTAGGGTGTCTTCTACAAGCGAACCAGGAATCTTGGATTCCAATTGCCCAGGAAACTTATGGGAGATTTTCAATTGATATCCAAACAACTTTAATTCTACATCACCACGAAATATCTTGGTTTCTTACTCAGAATGAAGCAGGAATGTGGGTAATGTGAGTCCTCATATACAGGAAACTTCATGCTTCTTGCGTAGGATGAATAAGGAATCTGGGCAACATGGGTCCTCAATACCGAAAATCTACAGCACGTCTTGCTAAGGGCTAAACAAGATCAGGGCTTCCAGCACCCCTCATGTTTTAGAGCTATTTGTTATGTGCATATTGCGAATCAATGATTCCTGGACTCCAGCAACACTCTGGTACTCTTGATAGTTGTGAATGAGAATCTGGCACTAGAAGTCCATTTAGATACTCAGAACCTCTTCTTCCAGATATAGGACACTGGAAATTCTCTCGGACTTTTAAAATATAAGCCATGACCTCAGTGTTACCTCATACTCCAGAAACTTCAGTGGCTATGCTGTTCGTTATTAGGACTTTGGGTTTAGGATTTCAATTTTTTAGGAGGTATTATTGGCAGAGAATCAGGAATCTTAGATTCCACATCCCCAGGCATATTCTTGTCATCTTTCTATGCGTATACAAGAGTCTGGACTTCCAGGCCAACAGAAAATATCTTGACGTTTTGCTTAGAACGAAATAGGAATCTGGGTCACTGTGTCCCTTGAAAGTTTCTACAGGCTTTACCTAAGAGGAAACAGGAAACTCGGTTTCCATGTCACTTGCAAACATCTGAGCATTTCCTAAATTATCCGTGACTTAAGCAGTGCTCATACCTAGGAATTTACAGGGACTTTAGTAAATGCTAATCTGGAATCTGGGAATCCTGGTTCTCATATTATTCAGAGCAATGTCCTATATGCATACCACAAATCAGGCATTGCTGTTCCCCTAGGAACGTGTTGCACCTCTTGTCAGTTGTAACTGAGAATCTGGCCTACTGCTCCGTTTATTTCACAGGGTCCTGTAAAGCAAGATTCCACAATCCACGCAATCATCTACCATTTGTTAATGTGATCACTGGTCTCAGGTTTACCTCGAAGTCCAGTCACTCCTGCTGGACATTCGTCTTCACATTGAGAATGCAGGATTAGGGGATCCCACATATTTAGGATGTATACTTATGGGGGAACCAGCAATCTTCGATTCCAGTTCCCTAGGAATCTTCTTGGTGTATGTGTATTGGTATGTAAGAGTATGTACTTTTACGCCACCAGAAAACATCCGGCCATCTTCCTAATAATAAAAAAAGGAATGTGGGTTATGGGAAGCCTCAATCCATTTCTACAGGGTTCCGTTCTAAGGGCTTCTCTTTAATATGGGCTTCTAGTTCTCCAAATACTTCAGAGAATGTGGCCACATGGAAAGGAAAAGTGTAATTATAGATTCCCAGTAAACTTCTGGTCCTCTTGATTGTTGTAACCCAGAACCAGTCTGTGAAATTCAGTTTGGTTTCTTGACACAACTAAAGGCAGATTACAAGACTAAGGCATTATCTCGCAATATTTGTGTGTAACTCTTGTCTTAAGGTGTACCGTTTAATCCAAAAGCTTCCGTTTGTGAATCTATTTGATGTGGCCTGGGCAGTTGTGGTTCCTATGCATCTAGTACATATTTTAAAAGGTAACCAGGAATCAGGGATTCTACTACCCTGGGAAACAGCTGGGGATCTGTCTATTTGCATACAGAATTTTGGAATTCTGATCGCCAAGGAAAATCAGGCTCGTGCTGAGAACGAGAAGAGAATGCGGGATCAGGGGTCCTCAATCGTCCAAATCTGTATGGCCTCTTGATAAGGTTTAATGAGGCATCTGGGCTTTTATGTCCTTCCATTTTTCAGAGCTACTTGCTCCGTGCATACTTAAAATCTCTAATTACACATCCAAACGTTTCCGATCCTTTCGATAGTTGTAAATGAGTATCTGAACCTACAATTTCGTTTGTTTCTTATCCAAATCTTCGGCCATAATCCAGTTCCCCACGTGTCAACTGGCATTTTGGGACAAAATCCCTCACTTTAGGTTACCTCAGAATACCGAAATTTCCTGTGGTCAGTCTGGTGTAAATTGGGATATTGGGTTTAGAATATTACACGTTTTTCCGATGTCTTGGGAAGGGGAACCTGGAAGCTTGGAATACAGTTCCCAGGTACTATGTGGGAATCTTTCTATTGATATCCAAACAACTGAATTTCTATATTCATCAGAAAATATCTCGGGTATTGCTGAGAATTAGGCAGGAATTTGCGAAATGGGAATCCTCTTATACAGGAAACTACATGGCCTCTTACTACAGAAGAATAAGGAATCTGGGTTACACGAGTCCTCAAATCCAAAAAACCTACAGGGAGTCTTACTAAGGGAGAAAAAGTATCAGGGATTTGAAACAGGAATCTGGGGAATGGGAGACCTCATATACAGGAAACTTCACAACCTCTTGCTAAGGACGAGAAAGAAATCTGGGTGACACATGTCCTGGATCCGAAAAATATACAGGGCATTTTTCTAAGGGCTAAACAAGAATCAGGGTTTTGAAGCAGGAATAATGGTAATGGGAGTCTTCATATACAGGCAACTATACAGTCCCTACCTAAGAAATATAAGAAATCTGGTTTTCCTGAGACCTCAATATCAAAAGTCTACTGGGCATCTTTCTAACGGCTAAACAAGAATCAAGATTTCAAAGCAAGAATCTGGGGAATGGGTGTCCTCATATACAAACCACACGGGCTCTTGCTAAGGAAGAATAACGAATCTGGGTTACACGGGTCCTCAATTCCAAAAATGTTCTGGGCATCTTGATAAGGCGTACAAGACTTGAACTTCGATGTCCCCATATTTTTCAGAGCTGTATCCTATGTGCATATTAGGAATCACTCATTCCAGAAGTCCAGCAACATTCTGGTCATCTCGATAGTTTAAACAAAAATATGGCACTACAAGTCCATTTAGATTCTGGATCTTAAACGCCAAAATCCAGGACACAAGTAATCATAGTGGGTGTTTTGAATGTAAGTCCTGAGTTCAGGGTTACCTCGTACTCCAGAAAATTCTGGTAGTTCAGCTATTCCGAATTAGGATCTTGGGTTTAGATGTTGCACCATGTTTATATGGTGTTTTTGGGAGGGCACCAGAGTCTTGGTTTACAAGTCAATGGTAGCATTCTAGAGTCCTTCTATTGGGAGCCACGTGTCTGGACTTCTAAGGAACGGGGAAACATCTGATCGTTCTTCTGAGAATGAAACAGCTATCTCGGACACTATGTCCCCAGAAAGTTTCTACTCATGTTACCAATGTGGAACAACAAAAATTAGTTTGCATGTGACCAGCAAACTTCTGGGCAGTTGTCAATCTTTCCCTGGCTTAATATTGTTCTCATACCTAGAAGCCTACAGGAATTTTCTAAATGCTAATCAGGAATTTGGAATCCCAGTCCCCACATTTTCCAGAACTAATTTCTGAATACATACCACAAATCTGTCATTACCAATTACCAGGAACCTGCTGCTCCTCTTTTTAGTTGTAACAGAAAATCTGGCCATCTGCTCAGCTTTTTTTACAGGAGGCTGTAAGGCAGATTTCACAACCTAAGGAATCATGTCGCTATTTTTCGTGTAATTTCTCACTTCAGGTTTACCTCCTAATTCAGAAACAACCACTCGAATTTAAGATTGATATTCGTAACTTGTAAATAGGGGTTCCCAAATACTTAGGACGTATTCTTAAAGGGGATCCAGCAATCTTGGATCCCAGGGCCCTTCTGACCTTTTGGGCTTATGATTATTGATATATAATAGTTTGTACTTCCACGTCACCAGGTAACTTCCGGGAATCTTACTGAGAAGAAAAAGAATCTGGGTTATGG
The DNA here is from genome assembly GCF_000164805.1 of Carlito syrichta. Lineage (NCBI taxonomy): Eukaryota > Metazoa > Chordata > Mammalia > Primates > Tarsiidae > Carlito > Carlito syrichta. The sequence continues at coordinate 26,090 of NW_007259692.1, read as the reverse complement.
GGGACGCCAATCCAAGAAATCTACATGGACACTTAATAAGGGCTAATCTGGAATCTGGGATTCTATTTCCACACATTCTTTAGGGCTACAGGTCTCTTGGATATGACAATTTTTTCATTATAGTTTCTCAGCCACTTTCTTGTCTTCTTGATAGTTGTAACTGAGAATGTGGACCCTCTTGTCTGTTGGGTTCCTCGGGACAACACAGGGCAGATTCCAGGACCAAAGAATCTTATCGCCATATTTGTATGTAACTATCGCCTTAAGATGTACCTTGTAATCCTAAATCTTCTGTTTGTTCTTCTACTGTGATAGGGGCCGGTGGTTTGAGGTTGCCAAATATATATTATGTACTTTTATGGGTAACAAGGATTCATGAATTTCACTATCTTAGGTAATTTTTGGGCATCTGCCTATTTGTATACAGAGTTTTTGGATCCACATCACGAGGGAAAAGCAGGGCATCTTGCTGAGAACGAAAAGAAAATCCGGTTCTAGTAGTTCTCATTCACCCGAATCTACAGGGCCAATATATAATATTTAATCAACACTCTGACTTCAGGGTCCCTGTATTTTTTAGAGCTACTAGCTCCGTTGATACCCTTAAACAGTCATTACAGATACCCAGGAAAACTCTATTCTCTTGTTAGTTGTAATCGAGGATCTTGCCCAAATATCCTTTTGTGCCTTATGAATTTCTAGAACCATAATCAGGTACCCCAGGAATCAAATGTCATATTGGTACAAATCCTCGATTCAGGTTATCTCAAACTACAGAATTTCTTGTGGTCGGGCTGGTGGATATTGGGACATTGGGTTTAGGAGATTCTACATTTTGAGGAAGTCCTGTTAAGTGGAACCAGGAATTTTGGATTCCAGTTCCCCAATAACCTTTTGGGACTCTTTCTCTTGATATCCAAACAACTGGAATTCTAGGTCACCATGAAATATCTCAGCGCCTTGCTGAGAATGAAGCAGGAATCTGGGAAATGGGAGTCCTCATATACAGGAAACTACATGGCCTCTTGCTAAGCAAGAATATGGAATTTTGGTTGCACGAGTACTCAGCCCAAAAATCCACGGGGCGTCTTACTAAGAGGTAACCATGAAACAGGTTTTTAATATAGGTATCTGTGTAGTGGGAGTCCTCAAATACAGGAAACTGGACAGCCTATTGCTAAGAAAGAATAAGGAATCTGGGTTACACGTGTCCTCAATCCCTAAAAAACTTCAGGGTGTCTTGCTAAGGGCTAAACATGAATCAGGGTTTTTGTCGCTAGAATCTGCGGAAATGGGGTCCTCATATACAGGCAAATGCATGGCCTTTTGCTAAGAAAGAATAAGGAATCTGGGATACATGTGATCTCTACCCCAAAAGAACTACAGGGACCCTTGCTAAGGGCTAAACAAGAAAAAGGGATTCGAAGCAGGAATGTGTGTAATACTCCTTATAACAGGAAACTTCTAGGCCTCTTCCTAAGGAAAAATAAGGAATCTGGTTTACATGGTTCCTCAATCACAAAATTTACATGGAGTCTTGGTAAAGGGTAAACAAGAATCAGCGTTTCAAAACAGGAATCTGGGAAAAGGGTGTCCTCATATACAGGACACTACACGGCCTCCAGCGAAGGAAGAATAAGGAATCTGTTAAACGTGTCCTCAATCCGAAAAAATTCTCAGGACATCTTGCTACTGGACAAACAAGAATCAGGGCTTCGAGCTCCCGTCATATTTTGGAGCTATTTAGCATGTGGATATTAAGAATGAGTCAATTCAGGACTCCAGCAACATTCTGGTCCTCTTGGTAGTTGTAAACGGGTATCTTGCACTGCAAGTCCGTTAGGTTCCTCAGGACAACTAAGGCCAGATTCCAGCACAAAAGAGATCATCTCGCCATATTTGCATGTAACTCTTGGTCGAAAGATCAACTTTGCAATTCTCAAACTTCCATTTGTCCTTTTATTTTAAGAGGGGCCGAGGGTTTTGCAGTTGCCAAATGTTTAGTATGTATTTTTAAAGGTAACCAGGAATCACGGATTCCCTGCACTAGGAAACTTGTGGGCATCTGTCTTTAGTATACAGAGTTTTGGAATACACATCGACAGGGAAAATCAAGGCATCTTGCTGAGAACGAAAAGAGAATCCGGGTTCTTGAGTTCTCATTCGCTGAAGGCTACAGGGCCTCTGATGAGGTTTAATCAGGAATCTGGGCTTTTAGGTCCCTGTATTGTTAGTATGTCTTGTACAAGCAAACCAGGAATCTTGGATTCCAATTGCTCAGGACTCTTCTGGGAGACTTTCAATTGATATCCAAACAACTTTAATTCGACATCACCACGAAATATCTCGGTGTCTTGCTGAGAATGAAGCAGGAATCTGGGTAATTGTAGTCCTCATATACAGGAAACTCCACGACTCTTGTGTAGGATGAATTAAGAATCTGGGCTATATGGGTCCTCAATAGCGAAAATCCACAGCACGTCTTGCTAAGGGCTAAACAAGATCAGGGCTTCAAGCACCCCTCATATTTTAGAGCTATTTGTTATGTGGATATTACGAATCAATCATTCCTGCTCCAGTAATACTCTGGTACTCTTGATAGTTGTGAACGAAAATCTAGCACTAGAAGTCCATTTAGATACTCGGAACCTCTTCTTCCAGACAAAGGACACTAGAAATTGTCTCAGATTTTTGTATATAAGCCATGACCTCAGTGTTAACACGTACTCCAGAAACTTCAGTGGCTCTGCTGTTCGTTATTAGGACTTTGGGTTTAGGTGTTCAATTTTTTAGCAGGTATTATTGGCAGAGAACCAGAAATCTTAGATTCCACGTCCCCAGGCATATACTTGTCATCCTTCTACAGGTATACAAGATTCTGGACTTCCAGGCCAACAGGAAACATCTCGTCGTTTTGCTTAGAACAAAATAGGAATCTGGGTCACTGTGTCCCTTGAAAGTTTCTGCAGGCGTTACCTAAGAGGAACCAGGAAACTCGGTTTCCGTGTAACATGCAAACATCTGGGTTTTGCTAAATTATCCATGGTTTAAGGCAGTGCTCATACCTAGGAATCGACAGGGACTTTAGCAAATGCTAATCTGGAATCTGGGAATTCTGGTTCTCATATTATTCAGAGCAACTTCCTATATGCATACCACAAATTGGGCATTGCCATTCCCAATGAATGTGTTACGCCTCTTGATAGTTGTAACTGAGAATCTAGCCTACTGCTAAGTTTGTTTCATAATGACCTGTAAGGCAAGATTCCACAATCCACGCAATCATCTACCATTTGTTAATGTGATCACTGGTCTCAGGTTTACCTCGTAGTCCAGAAACTACCGCTGGACATTCGTTTTCACATTGAATATGTGGGATTAGTGTTCCCACATATTTAGGATGTATACTTAAGGGGGAACCAGCAATCTTCAGTTCCAGTTCCCTAGGAAACTTCTTGGCATGTGTGTATTGGTATTAAGAGTATGTACTTCTACGCCATCAGAAAACGTCTGGACGTCTTCCTGATAATCAAAAAGGAATGTGGGTTATGGGAGGCCTCAATTCATTTCTACAAGGCTCCGTTATAAGGGCTTATCTGGAATCTGGGCTTCTAGTTCTCCAAATTCTTCAAACCAGTGCCACTTGGAAAGGACAAGTGTCATTATAGATTCCCAGCAACCTTCTGGTCCACTTGATTGTTGTAACCAAAAACCAGTCCGTGAAATTCAGTTGGGTTCTTTGCACAATTAAAGGCAGATTATAGGACTAAGGCATAATCTCGAAATATTTGTGTGTAACTCTTGTCTTAAAGTGTACCGTGTAATCCAAATACTTCCGTTTGTGAATCTATTTCATATGGCCTGGGCAGTTGTGGTTGCTAAGCATGTGGTACATATTTTTAAAGGTAACCAGGAATCACGGTTTCCACGTCCCTGGGAAACAGCTGGGCATCTGTGTATTTGCATACAGAATTTTGAAATCCAGATCGCCAGGGAAAATCAGGCTCTTGTTGAGAACGAGAAGAGAATGCGGGATCAAGGGTCTTCAATCGTCAAAATCTGTATGGTCTCTTGATAAGGTTTAATGAAGAATCTGGGCTTGTAGGTCCTTCCATTTTTCAGAGCTACTTGCTCCGTGGACACTTAAAATCTCTAATTACAGATCCAAGCGATTCCGGTCCTTTCGATAGTTGTAAATGAGTATCTGAACCTACAATTTCGTTTGTTTCTTATCCAAGTCTTCGGCCATAATCCAGTTCCCCACGTGTCAACTGGCATTTTGGGACAAAATCCCTCACTTTAGGTTACCTCAGAATACCGAAATTTCCTGTGGTCAGTCTGGTGTAAATTGGGATATTGGGTTTAGAATATTACACATTTTTCTGATGTCTTGTGAAGGGGAACCTGGAAGCTTGGAATACAGTTCCCAGGTACTATATGGGAATCGTTCTATTGGTATCCAAACAACTGGATTTCTATGTTCATCAGGAAATATCTCGGGTAATGCTGAGAATTAAGCAGGAATTTGCGAAATGGGAATCCTCATACACAGGAAACTACATGGCCTCTTACTACGGAAGAATAAGGAATCTGGGTTTCAAGAGTCCTCAAATCCAAAAAACCTACAGGGAGTCTTACTAAGGGAGAAAAAGTATCAGGGATTTGAAACACGAATCTGGGGAATGGGAGTCCTCATACACAGGAAACTTCACAACCCCTTGCTAAGGTCGAACAAGGAATCTATGTGACACATGTCCTCGATCCGACAAATATACAGGGCCTCTTTCTAAGGGCTAAACAACGATCAGGGTTTCAAAGCAGGAAACTCGGTAATGGGAGTCTTCATATACAGGAAACTACACAGCCCCTACCTAAGAAAGTATAAGGAATCTGGTTTTCCTGAGACCTCAATGCCAAAAAGCTACTGGGCATCTATCTAACGGCTAAACAAGAATCAGGATTTCAAAGCAAGTATCTGGGGAATGTGAGTCCACATATACAGGAAACTACACGGGCTCTTGCTAAGGAAGAATAACGAATCTGGGGTGCACGAGTCCTCAATTCCAAAAATGTTCATGGCGTCTTGATAAGGCATACAGACTCGGACTTCGACGTCCCCATATTTTTCAGAGCTGTATCCTATGTGCATATTAGGAATCACTCATTCCAGAAGTCCAGCGACATTCTGGTTCTCTCGATAGTTTGAACGAAAATATGGCACTAAAAGTCCATTTAGATTCTGGATCTTCTAACGCCAAAATCCAGGACACAAGTAATCATCTCGGGTGTTTTGAATGTAAGCCCTGAGATCAGGGTTACCTCATACACCAGAAACTTCTGGTAGTTCATCTATTCCGAATTAGGACCTTGGGTTTAGATGTTGCACCATGTTTAGAAGGTGTTTTTGGGAGGGCACCAGAGTCTTGGTTTACAAGTCAATAGTAGCATTCTGGAGTCCTTCTATTGGGAGCCACGTGTCTGGACTTCTAAGGAACAGGGAAACATCTGGTCATTCTTCTGAGTATGAAGCAGGTATCTCGGACACTATGTCCCCATAAAGTTTCTACTCATGTTACCAATGTGGAACAAGGAAAATTAGTTTGCATGTGACCAGCAAACTTCTGGGCAGTTGTCAATTTTTCCCTGGCTTAAGGTAGTTCTCATACCTAGAAGCCTACAGGAATTTTCTAAATGCTAATCAGGAATTTGGAGTCCCAGTCCCCACATTTTTCAGAACTAATTACTGAATACGTGCCACAAATCTGTCATTACCGATTCCCTGGAACCTGCTCCTCCTCTTCTTAGTTGTAACAGAAAATCTGGACATCTGCTCAGCTTTTTTACACGAGGCTCTAAGGCACATTTCACAACCTAAGGAATCATGTGTTATTTTTCGTGTAATTTCACACTTCAGGTTTACTTCCTAATCCAGAAACAACTACTGGAATTTAAGATGGATATTCGTAACTTGTGAATAGGGATTCTGAAATATTTAGGACGTATTCTTAAATGGGATCCAGCAATCTTGGATTACAGGGTCCTTCTGACCTTTTGGGCTTATGATTATTAGTATATAATAGTTTGTACTTCCACATCGCCAGGTAACTTCCCGGAGTCTTACTGAGAACAAAAAGAATCTGGGTTACGGAGGTCGCCAATCCAAGAATTCTACATGGACGCCTTATAAGGGCTAATCTGGAATCTGAGATTCTATTTCCACACATTCTTTAGGGCTACAGGCCTCTTGGATATGAAAATTTTTCATTATAGATTCTCAGCAACGTTCTGTACTTCTTGATAGTTGTAACCGAGAATGTGGACCCTCAATTTGGTTGGGTTCCTCTGGACAACACAGGGCAGATTCCAGCACCCAAAGAATCTTATCGCCATATTTGCATTTAACTATCACCTTAAGATGGACCTTGTAATCCTAAAATTTGTTTGTCCTTCTATTCCGATAGGGGCCTGGTGTTTTGAGGTTGCCAAATATATATTACGTACTTTTAAGGATAACTGGGATTCATGAATTCCACGACCCTAGGTAATTTCTGGGCATCTGCCTATTTGTATACAGAGTTTTTGGATCCACATCACGAGGGAAAATCAGGGCATGTTGCTGAGAACAAAACGGAAATCCAGTTCTAGGAGTTCTCATTTGCCAGAATCTACAGGGCCTCTAGATAAAGTTTAATCAACACTCTGGCTTCAGGGTCCCTACATTTTTCAGAGCTATTAGCTCCGTTGATACACTTAATCGCTCATTACAGATCCCCAGAAACACTTTATTCTCTTGTTAGTTGTAATCGAGGATCTGGCCCAAATATCCTTTTGTGCCTTGTGAACTTCTAGGAAGATTGGCAGGTACCCCAGGAATCAAATGTCATATTGGTACAAATCCTCGATTCAGGTTACCTCAAACCACAGAAATTTCTTTTTCTTGGACTGGTGGGAATTGGGAAATTGGGTTTAGGAGATTCCACATTTTGGGAACGTCTTGTTAAGTGGAACCAGGAATCTTGGATGCAAGTTCCCAATCAACTTATGGGAGTCTTCCTCTTGATATCAAAACGACTGGAACTCTAGGTCACCAGGAAATATCTCAGGGCCTTGCTGAGAATGGAGCAGAAATCTGGGTAATGGGAGTCCTCATATACAGGAAACTACACGACCTCTTGCTAAGGAAGAATAAGGAATTTTGGTAGCACGAGTCCTCAGACAAAAAATCCACAGGTCGTCTTACTAAGAGGTAACCATGGATCAGATTTTTAATGTAGGAATCTTGGTAGTGGGAGTTCTCAAATACAGGAAACTGGACAGGCTATTGCTAAGAAAGAATAAGGAATCTAGGTTACACGTGTCCTCAATCCCTAAAACCTTGAGGGCATATTGCTAAGGGCTAAACACGAATCAGGGTTTTTCAAGCATGAATCTGCGGAAATGGGGTCCTCATATATAGGCATATACACGGCTTTTGCTAAGAAAGAATAAGGAATCTGGGTTGCACGTGTTCTCTATCCCAAAAGAACTACAGGACCTCTTGCTAAGGGTTAAACAAGAAGAAGCGATTCGATGCAGGAATGTGGGTATTACTCCTCATAACAGGAAACTTTGAGGCCTCTTGCTAAGGAATAATAAGGAATCTGTTTTACACGGTTAGTCAATCACAAAATCTACATGGCATCTTGCTAAGGGCTAAACAAGAATCAGGGTTTCAAAACAGGAATCAAGGGAAAGGGAGCACTCATACACAGGACACTACACGGACTCCAGTGAAGAAAGAATAAGGAATCTGTGTTACACGAGTCCTCAATCCGAAAAAATTCTCAGGACATCTTGCTACTGGACAAACAAGAATCAGGGCTTCGAGCTCCCCTCATGTTTTGGAGCTATTTAGCATGTGGATATTAGGAATCTGTCAATCAGGACTCCAGCAATTTTCTGGTCCTCTTGATACTTGTAAACCGGTATCTGGCACTACAAGTCCGTTAGGTTGCTCAGGACAACTAAGGCCAGATTCCAGCACAAAAGGGATCATTTCGCCATATTTGGATGTAAATCTGGGTCTCAAGATGAAGCTTGTAATTCTAAAACTTCCATTTGTCCTTTTATTTTGAGTGGGACCGAGGGTTTTGCAGTTGTCAAATGTTTAGTAAGCATTTTTAAAGGTAACCAGGAATCACGGATTCCCCGTCCCTAGGAAGCTTGTGGGCATCCGTCTTTTTGTATACAGAGTTTTGGAATACACATCGACAGGGAAAATCAAGGCATCTTGCTGAAAACGAAAAGGTAATTCGGATTCTTGAAGTTCTCATTCGCCGTAGTCTAGAGGGCCTCTTGATTAATTTAATCTGGAATCTGGGCTTCTAGGTCCCCATATTGTTAGGGTGTCTTGTACAAAGGTACCAGGATCTTGGATTCCAATTGCCCAGGAATCTTCTGGGGGTCTTTCAACTGATAGCCAAACAACTTGAATTCTACATCACCACGAAATATCTCGGTCTCTTGCTCAGAATGTACAGGAATATGGGTAATGGGAGTACTCAGATACAGGAAACTTCATGATTCTTGCGAAGGATGAATAAGGGATCTTGTCTACATGGGTCCTCAATACCGAAAGTCTACAGTGCGTCTTGATAAGGGCTAACGAAGATCAGGGCTTCGAGCACTCCTCATGTTTTAGAGCTATTTGTTATGTGGATATTACAAATAAATCATTCCTGGACGCCAGCAACACTCTGGTACTCTTAATTGTTGTGAACGAGAATCTGGCACTACACGTCCATTTAGATGCTTGGAACCTGTGATTCCAGACCCAGGCCACAAGTAATTCTCACGGAATTTTTTATCTGCAGGTCCTGACCTCTGTGTTACCTCATACTCCACAAACTACAGAGGCTCCTCTGTTCGTTATTAGGACTTTTTTGTTTAGGTGTTCAATTTTTTTAGGAGGTATTATTGGTAGGGAACCAGGAATCTTAGATTCCACGTCCTCAGCCATATTCTTGTCATCTTTTTATGGGTATACAAGGACTGCCAGGTCAACAGAAAACATCTCATCTTTTTGCCTAGAAAGAAATAGGAATCTGGGTCACTGTGCCCCTTGAAAGATTCTACAGGCTTTTCCTAAGAGGAACCAGGAAACTCGTTTTCCATGTAACTTGAAAACATATGGGCATTTGCTAAATTATCCGTGACTTAAGGCAGTGCTCATACCTAGGAATCGACAGGGACTTTAGCAAATGCTAATCTGGAATCTGGGAGTCTTGGTTCTCATATTATTCAGAGCAACGTCCTATATGCATACCACAATTCAGGCACTGCCGATCCCCAGGAACCTGTTGCACATCTTGATAGTTGTAACTGAGAATCTGGCCTACTGCTCCGTTTGTTTCACAGTGTCGTGTAAGGCCAGATTCCACAATCCACTTAATCAACTGCCATTTGTTGATGTGATCACTGTCTTCAGGTTTACCTCGTAATCCAGAAACTACTGCTGGACATTCGTTTTCGCATTGAGAATGTGGGATTAGGGGTTCCCACATATTTATGATGTTTTCTTAAGGGGGAACCAGCAATTTTCGATTCCAGGTCCCTGGGAAACTTCTTGGCGTATGTGTATTGGTATGTAAGAGTTTGTACTTGCACATCACCAGAAAAATTCCGGACGTCTTCCTGATAATAAAAAAAGGAATGTGGGTTATGGGAGGCCTCAATCCATTTCTACATAGCTCCGGTATAAGGGCTTATCTGGAATCTGGGCTTCTAGTTCTCCAAATTCTTCAGAGCACGTTGCCACTTGGAAAGGAAAAGTGTCATTATAGATTACCAGCAACCTTCTGATCCTCTTTATTGTTGTAACCAAGAACCAGTCCGTTTAATTCAGTTGGGTTTCTTGTCACAACTAAAGCCAGATTACAGGACTAAGGCATCATCTCGCCATATATTTGTGTAACTCTTGTCTTAAGATGTACCCTGTAATCCTAAACTTCCGTTTGTGAATCTATTTGATATGGCCTGGTGGTTGGGGTTGCTAAGCATGTAGTACATATTTTTAAAATCACCGATTCCACATCCCTGGGAAACAGCTTGGCATCTGTCTATTTGCATACAGAATTTTGAAAACCACATCGCTGGGGAAAATCAGGGCATCTTGCTGAGAACAAGAAGGGAATGCAGTTTCAGGGGTCCTCAATCATCAAAATCTGTGTGACCTCTTGATAAGGTTTAATGAGGAATCTGGGCTTGTAGGTCTTTCCATTTTTCAGAGCTTCTTGCTACATGGATACCTAAAATATCTTATTACGGATTCAAGCGATTCCAGTCCTTCCAATAGTTGTAATTGAGTATCTGAAACTCCAATTTCGTTTGTTCCTTATCCACATCTTTGGTCATAATCCAGTTCTCCAGGTATCAACCAGCATTTCACGACAAAATCCCTCGCTTCATGTTACTCCAAAATACCGAAATTTCCTGTGGTCAGTCTGGTGGATATTGGGATATTGGGTTTAGAATATTGCACATTTTTATGATGTCTTGTTAAGGGGAACATGGAAGCTTGGATTACAGTTCCCAGATACTATATGGGAGTCTTTTTATTGATATCCAAACAACTGGAATTCTATGTTCTTCAGGAAATATCTCGGATATTGCTGAGAATTAAGCAGGAATTTACGAAATGGGAATCCTCATATACGGGAAACTACATGGCAACTCACAACGGATGAATAAGGAGTCTGGGTTACACGAGTCCTCAAATCCCAAAAACCTACAAGGAGTCTTACTAAGGGAGAAAAATATCAGTGATTTGAAGCATGAATCTGGGGAATGGGAGTCCTCATATACAGGAAACTTCACAACCTCTTGCTAAGGACGAACAAGGAATCTGGGTGACACATGTCCTCGATCCGAAAAATCTACAGTGTGTCTTTCTAAGGGCTAAACAATTATCAGGGTTTCGAAGCAGGAATCTCAGTAAGGGGAGTCTTCATATACAGGAAACTACACAGCCTCTAACTAACAAAGGATAAGGAATCTGGTTTTCCCGATACCTCAGTGCCAAAAATATACTGGGAATCTTGCTAAGGGCTAAACAAGAATCAGGATTTCGAAGCAAGAATCTGGAGTATGAGAGTCCTCATATACAGGAAACTACACGGGCTCTTGCTAAGGAAGAATAACGAATCTGGGGTGCACGAGTCCTCAATTCCAAAAATGTTCAGGGTGTCTTGGTAAGGCCTACAAGACTCGGCCTTGGACGTTACCATATTTTTCAGAGCTGGAAACTATGTGCATATGAAGAAACACTCATTCCAGAAGTCCCACAACATTCTGGTCCTCTTGATAGTATAAACGAAAATATGGCACTAAAAGTCCATTTAGATTCTGGATCCTCTAATGCCAAATTCCAGGACACAAGTAATGATCTCGGGTGTTTTGAATGTAAGCCCTGAGTTCAGGGTTACCTTGTACTCCAGAAACTTCTGGTAGTTCAGCTATTCGGAATTAGGACCTTGGGTTTAGATGTTGCACCATGTTTAGAAGGTATTTTTGGGAGGGCACCAAGGTCTTGGTTTACAAGTTCATAGGAGCATTCTGGAGTCTTTCAATTGGGAGCCACGTGTCTGAACTTCTAGGGAACAGGGAAACATCTGGTCGTCTCTTTTGAGAATGAAACAGGAATCTCAAACACTATGTCCCCAGAAAATTTCTACTCATGTTACCAATGTGGAACAAGGAAAATCAGTTTGCATGTGACCAGCAAACTTCTGGGCAGTTGTCAATTTTTCCCTGGCTTAAGGTAGTTCTGACACTTAGAAGCCTACTGGAATTTTAAAATGTTAATCAGGAATTTGGATTCCGAGTTCCCACACTTCTCAGAACTAATTCTTATATACGTACCACAAATCTGTCATTACCAATTCTCAGGGACCTGCTGCTCCTCTTCTTAGTTGTAACAGAGAATCTGGCCATCTGCTCGGATTTTTTTGCAGGAGGCTGTAAGGCCAGTTTGCACAACTGAAAGAATCATGTCGCCATTTTTTTGTGTATTTTCTGACTTCAGGTTTACCTCATAATCCAGAAACTTTTACTGGAATTTTAGATAGATATTTGTAACTTGGGATTAGGTGTTCCCAAATATTTAGGACGTATTCTTACAGGGGATCCAGCAATCTTGGATTCCAGGGCACTTCTGATCTTATGGGCTTATGATAATTGGTGTATAAGAATTTGTACATGCACGACGCCAGGTAATTTCCGAGGGTCTTACTGATAACATAAAGGATCTGGGTTATGGGAATCATCAATCCAAGAATTCTACATGAACTCTTATAAGGGCTAATCTGGAATCTGAGATTCTATTTCCACACATTCTTTAGGGCTACAGGCCTCTTGGATATGACAATTTTGTCATTATAAATTCTCAACAACCTTCTGATGATCTTGATAGTTGTAACCGAGAATGTGGACCCTCAAGTTCGTTGGGTTCCTCGGGACCACAAAGGGCAGATTCCAGGACCCTAAGAATCTTATCGCCATATTTGTATGTAACTATGGCCTTAAGATGTACCTTGTAATCCTAAAACTTCTGTTTGTTCTTCTATTCGGATAGGGACCTGGTGTTTTGAGCTTGCAAAATATATATTACATACTTTTAAGGGTAACCAGGATTCATGGATTCCACGACCCTAGGTAATTTCTGGGTATCTGACTATTTGTATACAGAGTTTTTGCATCCACATCACGAAGGAAAATCAGGGCATCTTGCTGAGAACGAAAAGGAAATCCGTTTCTAGGAGTTCTCATTCATCAGAACCTACAGGCCTCTTGATAAGGTTTAATCAGCACTCTGGCTTTAGGGTCCCTACAGTTTTCAGAGATACTAGCTCCATTAGATACCCTTAATTGGTCTTTACATATCCCCAGGAACATTCTATTCTCTTGATAGTTGTAATCGAAGATCTGGCCCAAATATCCTTTTGTGTCTGATGAACATTTAGGACAATAATGAGGTGCCCCAGGAATCAAATGGCATATTGGTAACAAATCCCTCGATTTAGGTTAAATCAAACTACAGAAATATCTTGTGGTCAGGCTGGTGGGAATTGGGACATTGAATTTAGGAGATTCCACATTTTGGTGAGATCTTGTTAAGTGGAACGAGGAATCTTGGATTCCAGTTTCCCAATAACCATATGGGAGTATTTCTCTTGATATCTAAACAACTGGAATTATAGGTCACCAGGAAATATCTCAGCACCTTGCTGAGAATGAAGCAGGAATCTGGGTAATGGGAGTCCTTCTACACAGGAAACCACACGACCTCTTGCTAAGGAAGAATAAGGAATTTTGGTTGCACGAGTCCTCAGCCCAAAAATCAACAGGGCGTCTTAGTAAGAGGTAACCATGAATCAGGTTTTTAATGTAGGAATCTGGGTTATGGGAGTCCTCAAATACAGGAAACTGGATGACCTATTGCTAAGAAAGAATAAGGAATCTGGGTTACACGTGTCCTCAAACCCTAAAAAACTTCAGGGACTCTTGCTAAGGATAAACTCGAATCAGGGTTTTTGAAGCATGAATCTGCGGAAATGGGGTCCTCATATACAGGCAAATACACGAACTTTTGCTAAGAAAGAATATGGAATCTGGGTTATACGTATTCACTATTCTGAAAGATATACAGGGCCTCTTGCTAAGGGCTAAACAAGAATAAGCAATTCGAAGCAGGAATGTGGGTAATGCTCCTCATAACAGGAAACTTCGAGGACTCTTGCTAAGGAAAAATAAGGAATGTGTTTTCACGGTTCCTCAATCACTAAATCTACATGGTGTCTTGCTAAGTGCTAAACAAGGATCAGGGTTTCAAAACAGGAATCTGGGGAAAGGGAGTCCTCCTATACAGGACAGTACACTGCCTCCAGTGAAGGAAGAATAAGGAATCTGTGTTAAACGACTCCTCAATCCGAAAAAATTCTCATGATGTCTTGCTACAGGACAAACAAGAATCAGGGCTTTGAGCTCCCCTCATGTTTTGGAGGTATTTACTTTGTGGATATTAGGAATCAGTCAATTCAGGACTCCAGCAACATTCTGGTCCTCTTAATAGTTCTAAACGGGTATCTGGCATTACAAGTCCGTTAGGTTCCTCGGGACATCTGAGGACAGATTCCAGCATGAAAGGGATCATCTCGCCATATTTGGATGTAACTCTTGGTCTCAAGATGAACCTTGTAATTCTAAAACTTCCATTTGTCCTTTTATTTTGAGAGAGGTCGAGGGTTTTGCAGTTGCTAAATATTTAGTAAATATTTTTAAAGGTAACCAAGAATCACGGATTCCCCATCCCTAGGAAACTTGTGGGCATCTGTCTTTTTGTATGCAGTGTTTTGGAATACACATCGACAGGGAAAATCAAGGCATCTTGCTGAGAACGAAAAGGGTATCCGGGTTCTTGGAGTTCTCATTCGCCGAAGTCTACCGTGCCTGTTGATGAGGTTTAATCAGTAATCTGGCCTTTTAGGTCCCCATATTGTGAGGCTGTCGTGTAAAAGGGAAGCAGGCATCTTGGATTCCAAATGAACAGGAAACTTCTGGGGGTCTTTCAATTGATATCCAAACAACTTTAATTCTACATCACCGCAAAATACCTCGGTGTCTTGCTGAGAATGAAGCAGGAATCTGCGTAATGGGAACCCTCATATACACATTATGACCCTTGGGAAGGTTGAATAAGGAATCTGGGCTACATGGGTCCTCAATACCGAAAATCTACAGCGCGTCTTGCTAAGGGCTAAACAACAGCAGGGCTTCTAGCACTCCTAAGTTTTAGAGCTATTTGTTATGTGGATATTACGAATCAATCATTCCCGGACTCCAGCAACACTCTGTTACTCTTGTGAGTTGTGAACGAGAATCTGGCTCTACAAGTCCATTTAGATACTCGGAGACTCTGACTCCAGATACAGGACACTAGAAATTCTCTCGAATTTTTTGTATGTAAGCCCTGACCTCAGGTTATATCATACTCCAGAAACTCTGTGGCTCCACTGTTCGTTATTAGGACTTTGGGTTTAAGTGTTCAATTTTTTAGGAAGTTTTATTGGGAGGTTACCAGGAATCCTAGATTCCACGTCCCCAGGCATATTCTTGTCATCTTTCTATGGGTATACAAGAGTTATACAAGAGTCTGCACTTCCAGGCCAACAGGAAACATCTTGTCGTTTTGCTTAGAACTAAATAGGAATCTGGATCACTGTGTCCTTTGAAAGTTTCTACAGGCTTTACCTAAGAGGAACCAGGAAACTCGGTTTCCATGTAACTTGAAAACATATGGGCATTGGCTAATTTATCCATGGCTTAAGGCAGTGCTCATACCTAGGAATAGACAGGGACTTTAGCAAATGATAATCTGGAATCTGGGAGTCCTGGTTCTCATATTATTCAGTGCAACGTCCTACATGCATACCAGAAATCGGGCATTGCCATTCCCTAGGAACGTGTTGCACCTCTTGAAAGTTGTAACTGAGAATCTGGCCTACTGGTCCGTTTGTTTAACAGGGTCCTGTAAGGCCTGATTCCACAATCTACACACTCATCTGCTATTTGTTAATGTGATCACTGACTTCAGGTTTACCTCATAGTCCAGAAACTACTGCTGGACATTCGTTTTGGCATTGAGAATGCGGGATCAGGGGTTCCCACATATTTAGGATGTATTCTTAAGGGAGACCCAGCAATCCGCGATTCCAGCTCCCTGGGAAACTTCTTGGCATATGTGTATTGGTATGTAAGAGTATGTACTTCTACTTAAACAAAAAACGTCCGGGCATCTTCCTGATAAAAAAAGGAATGTGAGTTATGGGAGTCCTCAATCCATTTCTACAGGGCTACGTTATAAGGTCTTATCTGGAATCTGGGATTCCAGTTCTCCAAATTGTTCAGAGCATGTTTCCATTTGGAAAGGACAAGTGTCATTATAGATTTCCAGCAACATTCTGGTCTTCTTGATTGTTGTAACCAAGAACGAGTTCGTGCAATTTAGCTGGGTTTCTCAGCACAACTAAAGGCGGATTACAGGACTAAGGCATCATCTCACCATATTTGTGTGTAACTCTTGTCTTAAGATGTACCCTGAAATCCTAAAACTTCCATTTGTGAATCAATTTAATATGACCTGGGGGGTTGGGGTTGGTAAGCATGTAGTACATATTTTTAAAGGTAACCAGGAATCACAGGTTCCACGTCCCTGGGAAACAGTTGGGCATCTCTCTATTTGCATACAGAATTTTGGAATCCAGATCGCCAGGGAAAATCAGGCTCTTGCTGAGAACGAGAAGAGAATGTGGGATCAGGGGTCCTCAATCGTCAAAATCTATGTGGCCTCTTGATAAGGTTTAATGAGGAATCTGGGCTTGTAGGTCCTTCCATTTTTCAGAGCTACTTGCTACATGGATACCTAAAATCTCTTATTACAGATCCAACCGATTCCTGTCCTTTCGATTGTTGTAATTGAGTATCTGAACCTACAATTTCATTTGTTTCTTAATCACATCTTCGGCCATAATCCAGGTCCACAGGTATCAACTGGCATTTTGCGACAAAATCCCTCACTTCACGTTTCCTTAAAATACCGAAATTTCCAGTCGTCAGGCTGGTGGAAATTGGGATATTTGGTTTAGAATATTGCACATTGCCGGGCTCGGTGGCTCAGCCTGTAATCCCGCGCCTTTGGGAGGCTGAGGTGAGTGGATTGCCTGAGCCCGCGGGTTCGAGACCTGCCTGGGCAGCGAGACCTCATTTCTACAATAAATCAAAAAATCAGCTGGGCGTGGTAGCGCATGCCTGTAATTACAGCTACTTGGAAGCCTGAGGTGGAAGGATTGCCGGAGCCCAGCAGGTCGAGGCTGCGGTGGCCGGGAGCGGCCATTGCACTCCAGTCTGGGTGACAGAGTGAGACTCCAACTCAAAAAAAAAAAAAAAAAAAAGAATATTGCACATTTTTATGATGTCTTGTTAAGGGGAACCTGGAAGCTTGGATTACAGTTCCCAGGTACTATATGGGAGTCTTTCTATGGATAGCCAAACAACTGGAATTCTATGTTCATCAGGAAATGTCTCGGGTATTGCTGAGAATTAAGCAGTAATTTAAGAAATGTGAATCCTCATTGGGAAAATACATGGCCTCTTACTATGGAAGAATAAGAAATCTGGTTTACACAAGTCCTCAAATCCCAAAAACCTACCGAGAGTCTTTCTAAGGGAGTAAAATATCACGGATTTGAAATACGAATCTGCGGAATGGGAGTCCTCATATACAGGAAACTTCACAACGTCTTGCTAAGGACAAACAAGAAATCTGTGTGTCACAAGTCCTTGATCCGAATAATCTAGAGGGCGTCTTTCTAAGGGCTAAACAAGTATCAGGGTTTTGAAACAGGATTCTTGGTAATGGGAATCTTCATATACAGGAAACTACACAGCCTCTACCTAAGAAAGGATAAGGAATCTGGTTTTCCCGAGACCTCAACGCCAAAAATCTACTGGGTGTCTTGCTAAAGGCTAAACAAGAATCAGGATTTCTAAGCAAGAATCTGGGGAATGGGAGTCCTTATATACAGGAAGCTACATGGGCTCTGCTAAGAAAGAATAACAAAACTGGGTTACACGAGTCCTCAATTCCAAAAATGTTCAGGGCGTCTTGGTAAGGCCTACAAGACTCGGACTTGGACATCCTCATATTTTTGAAAGCTGGAAACTATGTGCATATGAAGAATCACTCATTCCAGAAGTCCCACAACATTCTGGTCCTCTCGATAGTTTAAATGAAAATATGGAATACAAGTCCATTTACATTCTGGATCATCTAACGCCAAATTCCAGGACTCAAGTAATCATCTCGGGTGTTTTGAATGTAAGCCCTGAGGTCAGGGTTACCTCGTACTCCAGAAACGTCTAGTAGTTCGGCTATTCAGAATTAGGACCTTAGGTTTAGATGTTGCACCATGTTTAGAAGGTATTTTTGGGAAGGCACCAGGGTCTTG
>NW_007259692.1:0-8029 GCF_000164805.1 Carlito syrichta | reverse complement strand
TCTACAAGTCCATTTAGATACTCGGAGACTCTGACTCCAGATACAGGACACTAGAAATCTCTCGAATTTTTGTATGTAAGCCTGACCTCCGGTTATATCATACTCCAGAAACTCTGTGGCTCCACTGTTCGTTATTAGGACTTTGGGTTTAAGTGTTCAATTTTTTAAGAGGTTTTATTGGGAGGTTACCAGGAATCCTAGATTCCACGTCCCCAGGCATATTCTTGTCATCTTTCTATGGGTATACAAGAGTTATACAAGAGTCTGCACTTCCAGGCTAACAGGAAACATCTTGTCATTTTGCTTAGAACTAAATAGGATTCTGGATCACTGTGTCCTTTGAAAGTTTCTACAGGCTTTACCTAAGAGGAACCAGGAAACTCAGTTTCCATGTAACTTGAAAACATATGGGCATTTGCTAATTTATCCATGGCTTAAGGCAGTGCTCATACCTAGGAATAGACAGGGACTTTAGCAAATGATAATCTGGAATCTGGGAGTCCTGGTTCTCATATTATTCAGTGCAACGTCCTATATGCATACCAGAAATCAGGCATTGCCATTCCCTAGGAACGTGTTGCCCCTCTTGAAAATTGTAACTGAGAATCTGGCCTACTGGTCCGTTTGTTTAACAGGTTCTTGTAAGGCCTGATTCCACAATCCACACACTCATCTGCTATTTGTTAATGTGATCACTGGCTTCAGGTTTACCTCATAGTCCAGAAACTACTGCTGGACATTCGTTTTGGCATTGAGAATGTGGGATCAGGGGTTCCCACATATTTAGGAAGTATTCTTAAGGGAGACCCAGCAATCTGCGATTCCAGCTCCCTGGGAAACTTCTTGGCGTATGTGTATTGGTATGTAAGAGTATGTACTTCTACTTAACCAAAAAACGTCCAGGCATCTTCCTGATAAAAAAAGGAATGTGGGTTATGGGAGTCCTCAATCCATTTCTACAGGGCTCCGTTATAAGGTCTTATCTGAAATCTGGGATTCCAGTTCTCCAAATTGTTCAGAGCATGTTGCCATTTGGAAAGGACAAGTATCATTATAGATTTCCAGCAACATTCTGGTTCTCTTGATTGTTGTAACCAAGAACCAGTTCGTGCAATTCAGCTGGGTTTCTCAGCACAACTAAAGGCAGATTACAGGACTAAGGCATCATCTCACCATATTTGTGTGTAACTCTTGTCTTAAGATGTACCCTGAAATCCTGAAACTTCCATTTGTGAATCAATTTAATATGAACTGGGGGGTTGGGGTTGGTAAGCATGTAGTACATATTTTTAAAGGTAACCAGGAATCACAGGTTCCACATCCCTGGGAAACAGTTGGGCATCTCTCTATTTGCATACAGAATTTTGGAATCCAGATTGCCAGGGAAAATCAGGCTCTTGTTGAGAACGAGAAGAGAATGTGGGATCAGGTGTCCTCAATCATCAAATTCTATGTGGCCTCTTGATAAAGTTTAATGAGGAATCTGGGCTTGTAGGTCCTTCCATTTTTCAGAGCTACTTGCTACGTGGATACCTAAAATCTCTTATTACAGATCCAACCGATTCCTGTCCTTTCAATTGTTGTAATTGAGTATCTGAACCTACAATTTCGTTTGTTTCTTAACCACATCTTTGGTCATAATCCAGGTCCACAGGTATCAACTGGCATTTTGCGACAAAATCCTTCGCTTCACGTTTCCTTAAAATACCGAAATTTCCTGTCGTCAGGCTGGTGGAAATTGGGATATTTGGTTTAGAATATTGCACATTTTTAAGATGTCTTGTTAAGGGGAACCTGGAAGCTTGGATTACAGTTCCCAGGTACTATATGGGAGTCTTTCTATTGATAGCCAAACCACTGGAATTCTATGTTCATCAGGAAATATCTCGGGTATTGCTGAGAATTAAGCAGTAATTTAAGAAATGGGAATCCTCATTGGGAAAATACATGGCCTCTTACTATGGAAGAATAAGAAATCTGGTTTACACGAGTCCTCAAATACCAAAAACCTATAGGGAGTCTTTCTAAGGGAGTAAAATATCAGGGATTTGAAATACGAATCTGTGGAATGGGAGTCCTCATATACAGGAAACTTCACAACCTCTTGCTAAGGACAAACAAGAAATCTGTGTGTCACAAGTCCTCGATCCGAATAATCTACAGGGCGTCTTTCTAAGGGCTAAAAAAGTATCAGGGTTTTGAAGCAGGATTCTTGGTAATGGGAATCTTCATATACAGGAAACTACACAGCCTCTACCTAAGAAAGGATAAGGAATCTGGTTTTCCCGAGACCTCAATGCCAAAAATCTACTGGGTGCCTTGCTAAGGGCTAAACAAGAATCAGGATTTCTAAGCAAGAATCTGGGGAATGGGAGTCCTTATATACAGGAAGCTACACGGGCTCTTCTAAGGAAGAATAACAAAACTGGGTTACACGAGTCCTCAATTCCAAAAGTGCTCAGGGCGTCTTGGTAAGGCCCACAAGACTCGAACTTGGACGTCCTCATATTTTTGAAAGCTGGAAACTATGTGCATATGAAGAATCAATCATTCCAGAAGTCCCACAACATTCTGGTCCTCTCAATAGTTTAAATGAAAATATGGCACTACAAGTCCATTTACATTTTGGATCCTCTAACGCCAAATTCCAGGACACAAGTAATCATCTCGGGTGTTTTGAATGTAAGCCCTGAGTTCAGGGTTACCTCGTACTCCAGAAACGTCTAGTAGTTCAGCTATTCGGAATTAGGACCTTTGGTTTAGATGTTGCACCATGTTTAGAAGGTATTTTTGGGAGGGCACCAGGGTCTTGGTTTACAAGTCCATAGGAGTATTCTGCAGTCTTTCTATAGGGAGCCACGTGTCTGGACTTCTAGGGAACAGGGAAACATCTGGTCGTTCTTCTGAGAACGAAACAGGAATCTCGGACACTATGTTCCCAGAAAGATTACACATGTGACAAATGCGGAACAAGGAAAATCAGTTTGCATCTGAAAAGCAAACTTCTGGTCAGTTGTTAATTTTTCCCTGGCTTAAGGTAGTTCTCATACCTAGAAGCCTACAGGAATTTTCTAAATGCTAATCCGGAATTTGGAGTGGCAGTCCCGACACTTTTCAGAACTAATTCCTGTATATGTACCACAAATCTGTCATTCCAGATTCCCAGGAACCTGCTGCTCCACTTAGTTGTAACAGAGAAACTGGCCATCTGCTCGTCTTTTTTTGCAGAAGGCTGTAAGGCCTGATTCCACAACCCAAGGAATTATGTCGCCATTTTTCATGGAGTTTCTGACTTCAGGTTTACTTACTTATCCAGAAACTACTACTGGAATTTTAGATTGATATTTGTAACTTGGGATTAAGTGTTCCCAAATATTTAGGACGTATTCTTAAAGGGGATCCAGCAATCTTGAATTCCAGGTCCCTTCTGACCTTTTGGGCTTATAATTATTGGTATATAAGAGTGTATTTCCATGTCACCAGGTAACTTCCGGGAGTCTTACTGAGAACAAAAGTGTCTGGATTATGGGTGTCGCCAATCCAAGAATTCTGCAAGTTCAGCCTTATAAGGGCTGATCTGGAATCTGGGATTCTATTTCCACATATTCTTTAGGGCTACAGACCTCTTGGATATGAAAATTTTGTCATTATAGATTCTCAGCAACCTGGGAGAATGTGAACACTCAAGACCATTGGCTTCCTCGGGACAACAAAGGGCAGATTCCAGGAACCAAAGAATCTTATCGCCATATTTGTATGTAACTATTGCCTTAAGATGTACCTTGTAATCCTAAAACTTCTGTTTGTCTTTCTACTCCGATAGGGGCCTGGTTTTTTGAGGTTGCCAAATATTTATTACGTACTTTTTGGGTAACCATGATTCATGGATTTCAAGACCCTAGGTAATTTATGGTCATCCGACTATTTGTATACAGAGTTTTTGGATCCACATCACGAGGGAAAAACAGGGCATCTGCTGAGAACGAAAAGGAAATCCGGTTCTAGGAGTTCTCATTCGCAAGAGTCTACAGGGCCTAATGATAAGGTTTAATCAGCAATCTGGGCTTCAGGATCCCTACATTTTTCAGAGCTACGAACTCCATAGATACCCTTAATCAGTCATTACAGAACCCCAGGAACATTCTATTCTCTTGATCGTTGTAATCGAGGATCTGGCCAAATATCCATTTGTGTCTTATGAACATCTAGAACCATAATCAGGTACTCCAGGAATCAAATGGCATATTGGTACAAAATCCCTCAATTCAAGTAACTTCAAACTACAGAAATTTCTTGTGTTTGGGCTGGTGAGAATTGGGACATGGGTCTAGGAGAGTCCACATTTTGGGGAGATCTTGTTAAGGGGAACCAGGAATCTTGGATTCCAGTTCCCCAATTAACTTATGGGAGTCTTTCTCTTGATATCCAAACAACTGGAATTCTAGGTCACCATGAAATATCTCAGCACCTTGCTGAGAATGAAGCAGGAATATGGGTAATGGGAGTCCTCATATATAGGAAACTACATGGCCTCTTGTTAAGGAAGAATAGGAAGTTTTGGTTGCACGAGTCCTCAGCCCAAAAATCCACTGGGTGTCTTACTAAGAGGTAACCATGAATCAGGTTTTTAATGTAGGAATCTATGTAGTGGGAGTCCTCAAATACAGGAAACTGGACTACCTATTGCTAAGAAAGAATAAGGAATCAGGGTTACAAGTGTCCTCAATCCCTAAAAAACTTCAGTGCATCTTGCTAAGGGCTAAACACGAATCGGGGTTTTTGAAGCATGAATCTGCGGAAATGGGTTCCTCATATACAGGCAAATACACGACTTTTGGTAAGAAAGAATAAGGAATCTGGGTTACACGTGTTCGCTATCCCCAAAGAACTACAGGGCCTCTTGCTAAGGACTAAACAAGAATAAGGGATTCAAAGCAAGAATGTGGGTAATACTCCTCATAACAGGAAACTTCGAGGCCTCTTGCTAAGGAAAAATAAGGAATCAGTTTTACACGGTTTATCAATCACAAAATCTACATGGCGTCTTGCTAAGGGTTAAACAATAATCAGGGTTTCAAAACAAGGATCTGGGGAAAGGGAGTCGTTATATACAGGACACCACAGGGCCTCTAGCGAAGGGAGAATAAGGCATCTGTTACACGTGTCCTCAATCCGAATAAATTCTCAGGATGTCTTGTTACTGGGCAAACAAGAATCAGGTCTTCGAGCTCCCCTCATGCTTTGGAGCTATATAGCATGTGGATATTAGGAATCAGTCAATTCAGGACTCCAGCAACATTTTGGTCTCTTGATAGTTCTAAAGGGGTATCTGGCACTACAAGGCCGTTAGTTTCCTCAGGACAAGTAAGGCCAGATTCCAGCACAAAGGGGTTCATCTCGCCATATTTGGTTGTAACTCTTGGTCTTAAGATGAACCTTGTAATTCTCAATCTTCCATTTGTCTTTTTATTTTTAGAGGGTCCGAGGCTTTTGCAGTTGCCAAATGTTTAATACGTATTTTTAAAGGTAGCCTGGAATCACGGATACCCCGTCCCTAGGAAACTTGTGGGCATCTGTCTTTTGGAAACAGAGTTTTGGAATACACATCGACAGGGAAAATCAAGGCATCTTGCTGAGAACGAAAAGGGAATCCGAGTTCTTGGAGTTCTCATTCGCTGACGTCTACAGGGCCTGCTGATGAGGTTTAATCTGGAATTTGGGCTTCTATGTCCCCATATTGTTAGGGTTTGTTGTGAAAGGGAACCAGGAATTTGGATTCCAATTGCCCAGGAATCTTCTGCTGGTCTTTCAATTGATATCCAAACATCTTGTATTCTACATCACCACAAAATATTTCGGTGTCTTTCTTAGAATGAAGCAGGAATCTGGATAATGGGAGTTCTCATATACAGGAAACTTCATGACTCTTGCGAAGGATGAATAAGGAATCTGGGCAACATGGGTCTCAATACCGAAAATCTACAGTGCATCTTACTAAGGGCTAAACAAGATCAGGGCTTCGAGCACCCCTCATGTTTTAGATCTATTTGTTATGTGAATATTACGAATCAATCATTCCTGGACTCCAGAAACACTCTGGTACTCTTGATAGTTGTGAACGAGAATCTAGCACAAGAAGTCCATTTCGATACTCAGAACCTGTGATTCCAGATACACGACACTAGAAATTCTCTCGGATTTTTTGTATGTAAGCCCTGACCTCAGTGTTACCTCGTACTCCAGAAACTACAGTGGCTCCGCTGTTCGTTATTAGGACTTTGGGTTTAGGTGTTCAATTTTTTTAGAGGTATTATTGGGAGGGAACGAGGAATCTTAGATTTCACGTCCCCAGGCATATTCTTTTCATCTTTCTATGGGTATACAAGAGTCTGGACTTCCAGGCCAACAGGAAACATTTCGTCATTTTGCTTAGAACAAAATAGGAATCTGGGTCACTGTGTCCCTTGAAAGTTTCTACGGGCTTTACTAAAGAGGAACCAGGAAACTCGGTTTCCATGTAACTTTGCAAACATCTGGGCATTTGCTAAATTATCCGTGGCTTAAGGCAGTGCTCATACCTATGAATCGACAGGGACTTTAGCAAATGCTAATCTGGAATCTGGGAGTCCTGGTTTTCATATTATTCAAAGCAACGTCCTATATGCATACCACAAATTGGGCATTGCCAATCCCCAAGAACGTGTGGCACCTCTTGATAGTTGTAACTGAGAATCTGGCCTACTGGTCCGTTTGTTTCACAGCGTCCTGTAAGGCCAGATTCCACAATCCATGCAATCATCTGCCCTTTTTTAATGTGATCACTGGCTTCAGGTTTACCTCGTAGTCCAGAACCTACTGTTGGACATTGGTTTTCGCATTGAGAATGTGGGATTAGGGGTTCCCACATATTTAGAATGTATTCTTAAAGGGGAACCAGTGGCTGGGAAAGTAGGTTCCACATTCCCAGCCCCCCTGTATGGTTGGTTCAGAGATTGGATCTCCCTGCATGACCCAGACAGGTCTTGAGTTCCTGGCCTATTGCCATTATTCCTATACAGCCTCCCAAAGCATGGAGATTCCAGACTTTGGCCGCCACACCCGGTCTTCTGATTCATTATCGATGAAGGATCAAGGCCTATCTCCAGGGCTCAACCTTGTCATCCCATCACCTCGGGAGGCCAAGTCCAGCATCGAGCTCGAGCCTGCAGATCTGAGATGCACACAGGCAATTTGGCAAGAGGACGGCCTGAGACACACTGGTTGAGTCCCTGGGATCCACGAATGTGCTGCTGTGCCCCAGACCAGCTTACGGAGACACTGGAAACAAAAAAGACGCTACCCACGTGCATCACATTGGGTGTTTCAAGATCCCCAGAGAAAGCTCCTTGTGGGCGGGGGATGATGGAGTGATCTCGAGAGGAAGGGGCCCTCCCCAGATGTGGTAGATAGGGTGATCAGAACCCCGTCTGGCGGTGGGGTTTCCGCACCACCTTGCTCACTCTGTGTCCGATGGCTTCCCTAGCTCGGGTCCGTCTGTTCTGTGATGTCACACACTTTTTTGCAAAGGGGCAAGAGTGTGAAGGGTGGAGACAGGTCATCTGGGATGTGTGGCCAATGTGTGGGAGGGACATGACTCGTCGCCATCTTTCAAACCTCCCACAATGATGGGCTGGAAAGCATCTTTTCCTTTTAATTACTGAGGGTGACACCTCACGTTGGGTTGCAGAGGTGGTGGTGGTGGAGGTGGTGGTGATTATTATTATTTGGGGTCGCAATCCCACTCTGTTCTCCAGGCCAGAACACAGGGACATGCTCATGGCCACCATGGACTCCACCTACCGGGCTCAGGTGATCCTCCAGCCTCGGCCCTCCTGAGTAGCTCAAGACACAGGCCTGTGCCAACACCCCAGGCTAGCCTTTGGATTTATTTTTGATGACTGTTTTGAGGTCTCGCCCAGTATCCCGGGCTGGTGTCGAACCCACAGGCTTAGGACATCCACTAGTCTTGGACTCTCAAAGACTGGGATGC
>NW_007259691.1:6744-7741 GCF_000164805.1 Carlito syrichta | reverse complement strand
TCGGTGCTCGAAGCCCTGATTCTTGTTTAGCACTTAGCAAGACGCCCTGTTGATTTTCGGGATTGAGAACTCATGCAACCCCAATTCCATATTCATCCTTAGCAAGGGGCAGTGCAGTATCCTGTATATGAGGATTGCCATTACCCAGATTCCTGCTCCATTCTCAGCAACACACCGAGACATTTCCTGGTGATGTAGAATTCAAGTAGTTTGGATAACAATAGTAAGACTCCCAGTAATTTCTTGGGGGAATTGAAAACCAAGATTCCTGGTTCCCTTGTACAAGACACTGTAACAATGTGGGGACGTACAAGCCCAGATCCCTGATTAAACCTTATCAAGAGGCCCTGTAGACTTCTGCGAATGAGAACTCCAAGAACCCGGATTCCCTTTTCAATTTCAGCAAGATTCACTGATTTTCCCTGTCGATGTGAATTACAAAACACTGTATCCAAAAGGACAGATGCCCAGGAGTTTCCTAGGGATGAGGAATCCATGATTCCTGGTTACCTTTAAGAACACTTACTAAACTTCTGTCAACTGCAAAACCATCGACCCTTCTCAAAATATAAGGACAAACGGAAGTTTAAGACTTATAAGGTTCATCTTAAGACCATAGTTACATCCAAATATGGCAAGATGATACTATGGTCCTGTAATCTGGCCTTAGTTGTCCCGAGGAACCTAACGGACTTGTACAGCCAGACCAGTTTACAACGATCAAGGGGACCAGAATGTTGCTGGAGTCCTGAATTCACTGATTCATAGTATTCACATGCTAAATAGCTTCACAACATGAGGGGAGTTCGAAGCCTTTATTCTTGTTTGTCCCGTAGGAAGACGCCCTGAGAATATTTTCGTGTTGAGAACTCGTGTAACACAGATTCCTTATTCTTCCTTCGCTAGAGGTCGTGTAGTGTCCTGTATATGAAGACTCCCTTTCCACAGATTCCTGTTTTGAACCCTGATACTTGTTTAGCCCTTACCAAGACGCCAG
>NW_007259691.1:4214-5480 GCF_000164805.1 Carlito syrichta | reverse complement strand
GTCCTTGAATCTGTCCTTGGTTGTGCTGAGGACCCCAACGGACTTTAGGTCCACATTCTCGGTTACAACTATCAACAAGAGCAGAAGGTTCCTGCGAATCTATAATGACTAAATTGTCAAATCCAAGAGGCATGTAGCACTAAATAATGTGGGGAACTAGAAGCCCAGATTCCAGATTAGACCTTATAATGTGTCCAGGTATAATTCTTGGTTTAGCGACCCACGTAACTCATATTGTTTTTGTTCTCAGTAAGACTCCCGGATGTTACCTGATAATGTGGAAGTAATATCTCTTATATACCACTATTCATTCGCCCAAAAGATCAGGAGGGCACAGGAAGCCAAATTTGCTGGATCCCCTTTAAGAATATATCCTAAATATGTGGGAACTCCTAATCCCAAGTTACAAAATCTAAAATTCCAGCAGTAGTTTTGGATTAGGAGGTAAACCTGAAGACAGAAATTACACTAAAAATGGCGAGATGCTTCATTGGGTTGTGGAATCTGGCCTTACATACTCCTGCAAGAAGAGCCAAGCAGATTGCCAAATTCTCTATTACAACTAAGAAGAGGAGCAGCTGGTTCCTGGTGATTGGTAATGACAGATTTGTAGTACAGATATAGGAATTAACTCTGAAAAATGTGGGGACTGGGACTTCCAAATTCCAGATTAGCATTTAGAAAAATTCTGTAGGCTTCTAGGTATGAGAACTTCCTGAAGCCAGGGAAAAATTAGCAACTGCCCAGAGTTTCCTGGTCACATGCAAACTAATTTTCTTGTTCCACATTGGTAACATGAGTAGGAGCTTTCTAGGGACATAGTGTCTAAGATTCCTGTTTCGTTCACAGCAATACCTCCAGATGTTTCCCAGTGCCCTGGAAGTCCAGAACGCTGGATCCCAATACAAAGACTCCAGAATGTTCCCGTGGACTTGGAAACCAAGACCCTAGTGCCCTATCAAAAATACCTTCTAAATATGGTGCAGCATCTAAACCCAAGTTCCTAATTCCGAATAGGTAATCTACCAGAAGTTTCTGGAGTACGAGGTAACCCTGAACTCAGGGCTTACATTCAAAAAACCCGACATGATTAATTGTGTCCTGGAATTTGGCGTTAGAAGATCCGGAATCTAAGTGAACTTGTAGTGCAACATTTTTGTTTAAAGTATCGAGAGGTCCAGAATGTTGCTGGAATTCTGGAATGACTGTTTCATAATATCCACATTGGAAACAGCTCTGAAAAATATGGGGCCGTCAAAGCCCGGA
>NW_007259691.1:0-3671 GCF_000164805.1 Carlito syrichta | reverse complement strand
GATTCCTTATTCATCCTTAGCCAGAGGATGTGAAGTTTCCTATACATGAGGACTCCTATTCCCCTGATTCATGCTTCAAATCGCTGATACATTTTTCTCCCTTAGTAAGAATCCCTGTAGGCTTTTGGGATTTGAGGACTCGTGTAACCCAGATTACTTTTTCTTCCATAGCAAGAGGCCATGTAGTTTCCCATATATGAGGACTTCCTTTACACAGATTCCTGCTCCATTCTCAGCAATACCCGAGATATTTCCTGATGAACGCAGAATTCCACTTGTTTGGATATCAATAGAAAGACTCCCATATCCTACCTGGGAACTGTAATTCAAGTTACCAGATTCCCCTTAACAAGACATGCTAAAATTGTGGAACATTCTAAACCCAATATCCCAACTACCACCAGAAATTTCAATATTTTGAGGTAACCTAAAGCGAGGGATTTTGTCCCAAAATTCCAATTGATTCCTGGGGAACTGGATTATGGCCGAAGATGTTCATAAGAAACAAAAGGAATTGTAGATCCAGATGCTCAATTACAACTGTCAAGAGGAACGGAATCTTCTTGCATCTGTAATTAGAGATTTTAGGTATCCACACAGCAAGTAGTTCTGAAAAATGTAGGGACCTACAAACCCAGATTCCTCATTAAAATTATCAAGTGTTCATATAGATTTTGATGATTGAGTACTCCCTGAATCCGGACTCCATTCTCATGCTCAGCAAGATGCCCTGATTTCCCAAGTGATCTGGATTCCGAAATTCTGCATGCAAATAGACAAATGCCCAACTTTTCCCCAGGGACGTGGAATCCATGATTCCTGGTTACCTTTAAAAATATGTACTACCATTTTAGCAACCTCAAAAACCCCAGCCCATATCAAATAGATGTACAAAAGGAAGTTTTTGGATTACACGGTACATCTTAAGACAAGTGTTACACACAAATATGGCGAGATAATTCTTTCAGTCCTGAAATCTGGTTTGGTTGTCCCAAGGAAACCAACTGAATTGCAGAGATTGGTTCTTGGTTATATCAAGCAATAAACCAGAAGGCTGCTGGGAATCTATAATGACACTTGTCCTTTCAAGTGTCAAGTTGCTCCAAAGAATTCGGAGAACTTGAAGCCCAGATTCCAGATAAGATTTTATAATGGAGCACTGTAGAATTTATGAATTGAGACCTCCCATAACCCAGATTCCTTTTTTATTATCAGAAAAACACCCAGCCATTTTCTGGTGATGTGAATGTCCAAACACTTACATATCAATACTCATAGGGCTAGAACTTTCCCAGGGAACTGGAATCCAAGATTGCTGATTCCCCATTAAGAATACGTCCTAAATAGGTGGGAACCACTAATCCCATATTCTGAATACCAAAACGAATATCCAGCAGTAGTTTCTGGACTACGAGATAAATCTGAAGCCTGTGTTTACATTAACAAATGGCAAGATGATCCTTTGATTATGGAATCTGGCCTTTCAGGAACCTGTGAAACAAATGGACCATTAGGCCGGATTCTCAGTTACAACTATCAAGAGGCGCAGCATGTTCCTGGGGATTGATAATACTCGATTTGTGGTATGCATGTAGGACATTGCTCTGTATAATATGGGGACCAGGACTCCCAGATTCAAGATTAGCATTTAGCTAAAGTCCCTGTCAAATCCTAAGTATGAACACTGTCTTAAGCCAGGGATAAGTTAGCATATGGCCAGGTGGTTGCAAGTTACAAGAAAACCGAGTTTCCTGGTTCCTCTTTAGTAACACGTGTAGAAACTTTCAAGGGACACACTGACCCAGATGCCTATTTCGCTCTAAGCAAAACAATGAGATGTCTTCGGTTGACCTGGTAGTCCAGACTCTTGTATACCCATAGAAAGATGGCAAGAATATGCCTGGGGATGTGCATTCTAAGATTCATGGTTCCCTCCCAAAAATACCTCCTAAAAATTTGAACACCTTAACCCAGAGTCCTACTTGTGAACAGCGGAGCCACAGAAGTTTCTGGAGTAGAAGGTATCACTGAAGTCAGGGCTTATATACAAAAAATCGGAGAGGATTACTTGTGTCCTGGAATCTGGCATCAGAGGTTCCTAGTATCCCAATGAACTTGTAATGCCAGATTCTCGTTCACAACTATCAAGAGTACCAGAGTGTTGCTGGAGTCCAGGAATGATGGATTCGAAATATCCACATAAAAAATAGCTCTAAAACATGAAGGTTGCTCGAAGCCCTGATTCTTGTTTAGCCTTAGCAAGACGCCCTATCGATTTTTGGGATTGAGGACTCATTTAACCCACATTCCTTATTCATCCTTAGCAAGAGGCAGTGCAGTATCGTGTATATGAGGACTGCCATTACCCATATTTCTGCTTCATTCACAGCAAGACACTGAGACATTTCCCAGTGATGTAGAATTCAAGGTGTTTGGATAACAATAGTAAGACTCCAAGAAGTTTTTGGGGAATTGGAATCCAAGAATCCTGGTTCCCTTGTACAAGACACCCTAACAATGTGGGGACCTAGAAGCCCAGATTCCTGATTAAATCTTATCAAGAGGCCCTGTAGACATCTGCGAATGAGACCTCCAAGAACAGGGATTCCATTTTCGTTCTCAGCAAGATGACCTGATTTCCCCTGTCGATGTGGGTACAAAACACAGTATCCAAAAAAACAGAAGCCCAGAAGTTTCCTAGGGATGAGGAATCCATGATTCCTGATTACCTTTAAAAATACTTACTAAACACTTGGCCACTGCAATACCCTCGGCCCTTCTCAAAATAAAAGGACAAATGGAAGTTTAAGACTTACAAGGTTCATCTTAAGACCAGAGTTACATCCAAATATGGCAAGATGATACTTTTGGTCCTGTAATCTGGCCTTAGTTGTCCCGATGAACCTGAAGGACTTGTAGGGTCAGATACTCATTTACAACTATCAAGGGGACCAGAATGCTGCTGGAGTCCTGAATTGACTGATTCATAATATCCACATGCTAAGTAACTTCACAACATGAGGGGAGTTTGAAGCCCTGATTCTTCTTTGTCCCATAGCATGACGACCTGAGAATTTTTTCGTATTGAAGACTCGTGTAACATAGATTGCTCATTCTTCCTTCGCTAGAGGCTGTGCAGTGTCCTATATATGAGGACTCCCTTTCCCCAGATTCCTCTTTAAAACCCTGATTCTTGTTTAACACTTAGCAAGACGCCATGTAGATTTTCTGATTGAGGAACCATGTAAAACAGATTCCTTATTTTTCCTTAGCCAGAGGCCACGATGTTTCCTGTAATTAGGACTATTAGCCACATTCCTGCTTCTGATACCAGAATCTCTTTTCGCCCTTAGCAAGGCACCCTGTAGTTTTTAGTGGATTGAGAACATGTCTAACCCAGATTCCTTAATCTTTCTTAGCAAAAGGCCTTGTAATTACCTGTATATGAGGACTCCATTTCCCCAGATTCACCTATCAAAAACCCTGATTACTGTTTAGTCCTTAGCAGGACGCCATGAATTTTTTGTGATTGAGGACACGTGTAACCATATTACTTATTCTTCCTTAGCAATAGGCAGTGCAGTTTCCTGTATATGGGTACTCCCATTACCCAGATTCTTACTTCAAAACTGGATTCTTGATTACCTCTTAACAAGATGCCCTGTGGATTT